>NW_010293576.1:75456-92715 GCF_000700745.2 Antrostomus carolinensis
CCCCCATTATTATCTTTATAGCAGCTACTCCTCATGTACCACCTCTCCCCCAGTAAATTGCTTTACTGCAATTACAAGTTATCACTACGGGTGAAGAACTTGAGTCATTATTTTGCCAAGTGCAGGAAATGTGAACCATTCTTTGCATCCCTTAATCACAATGAGTTTGCCGGTTGTTGAATCAAGAAGATAAAAATAATCCTCCCTGTTAGAATAGCTTTTGTAATCACGTGTGACACATAGGGCTGCATACAGAGAGGTCAGCGTAAGGCAGAATAAAAGGGACTGTGCTCCTCAAGATGCTGCAGTCAGGGCTGGTCGTGCCCCCTCTTCCCATCCTGTTCCCCCTGCCCTCTCTCCGGCTGTGCTTGACAGGGAACAGCTCTGCCAGCTTGGATGGCAACAAGCAGGTTTTGTCCCACAAATTAGGAGCAGGCGAGAGTGTTTGATGGGGAGTACGCTGGCATGAGTTCCCCTCCCACGGGCAGGGTTTGCATCATGCAGACCTGGAGCCTGATGCATTTTTTGGCTCCGCTGCTGCAGCCGACTGACCTCTCCCTGGAGCAGGTCGAGCGCTGCCGAGCCAGCGTCTGTGGATCAACGGCACTGACACAGCTCAGGGAGCTGCGGGTGATGTCAGCTGGATCCAGCTGGGGTGGATGAAATGGTTAAATGTCCTCAGAGACCTTGGGCACTACAGCCTTGGAAAGCCGTGCATCCCATCCCCGCCAAACACCGGGCTGCTCCGGTGCTCGGGGCTTCTGCGCTCCCACCGCGGCCGTGCCGGGCACAGGACTGTGCCGTCAACATGAGCTAATGCTGACACACAGTAAATATTAGCAGGCAGAACGGTGGGAATCAGAAGGAAAATATTTAACAGTTCATTCTCTTCCTACAAAGATTTCCATTTAGAAAGTTAACTCCAGTGTGTCTCTGCGCGGTATTTCTTTAGAACAAGGGAAAATCAAAATAAAATGGTCAGGTCTGTAATAGCCAAGGTAAGAACTGAGTTGCTAAGGCTTAAAAAAATTTCACATGAACTGGTTCCACACTCAGTAGTTCACTGCAAGTCGGACTGGTTCAGTTAGTGCTAACTGCAGCTTCACACTTGTGTCACGAGAAAAACCAAACTCAGTAATGCTGCCCTCCTGCTTGGTGCCTGTTTGCTCTGCTAGGAAGCAGTTGTCAGCTGAGCGAGTTCTAATACAAAACCCAAACCCACACCTAAGCCACAAAAAAAAAACCCACCCGAAAGCCCCAAATATAATTTTGCAAAATGAAAATAGGAAAAGGACATTTTATTTTTTCCAGGAGGTGTAATTCCAAATAGGGAATGGAAAGCTCCGTCCTCTCACAAGTCTGTCCATCTACAAAGTTTAAACCCAGATGTAAATGATGTTAAATTTCCCTTGGTGGAGTCAGGGTAATATCTATCAGAAAGCACAATATTTAAAAAAAAGCAGTAATTGCAAATAATGTAAATGTGGAGAATGTTTTGGAATAAGTGAGTGTGTTGTGCAATGTATAAAAATGTTAGTCATGGCTCTTCATATATTTGTTTGTGTCCCTGGCAGGCTTCAATGGCTGAGAACAGTATACCTCTATACACTACTGCTTCCATGGGAAATCCCACTCTGGGCAATTTAGCCAACGCGATGAGGGAAGAGCTTAACGGTGCAATGGAGCATACGAACAGTAACGGGAGTGACAGTAGTCCAGGACGTTCCCCTATGCAAGCAATGTAAGTACAGCAGGGATGGGCACGTGGCTCTGGGTGTGTGGCTCTGGAGGCCTTTGTGGCTGGTTCCTGAGGTTCATGGCTGGAGCAGCAAGAGAGACATCTCCATTTGGGGACGTACTTACGTTGACTAGAATACATAAGGGCTGTTTACCAACTTCCACATAAAACCCATCAGCTCAATCCAGTCTGACAAGCACGTAGAGCTATAAAATCGTTACTTGTTTGCGATTCTCTTCTTTAAACTTTGCAAAACCTCATAGGCAACTACTTTATAGGAGGGAAAAAAAAATGTGATTTCTCTGCCCTTTGGTCCACATGACCAGCATGGCTGGTGGGGCAGAGCTGGGAAATGGACTTGTTTGGTGGGTCCAACAAAACCCAAACCCCACTCGACGCACAACGGTCTTGCCAAGCATTAACGATTGCACACGTGAAGGTCTGCGTGATTTATAGATTGCTCTTAAAATATCAAAAGGAAAATTAATAGGAGCATTATAGCAACAGACGGCAGTATAATGAGTGCATATATAACTGCATGAAGTAATAGGGGATCGCTGGCCCTGCTCAACGTGAACGGCACCCGGGCAGCGAGCTGGCGCAGGAAAGGGTAAGGCAGGAAGGGTGTGATGCCCCGATGGGTGTGTTCAGTATTTATGGGGTGATGGAGTGAGTTTGCAAAGCTGTAAATTCCCCCCCTCCCCTCAAATTACATACTGGGTAATTGGTGGCTGGCAAGGCAACCTGAGTTTATAAGTCTTGTAGTTCTGTAAAAGCTCAGCGGAGCGGTTGGCTACCTGTGCGAGCGGCCGTGCGCGAGAGCCGCGCTGCCTTGCTCCTGCCTGTTTCTTAAAACGGGCTGTAAAATTCCTGGCTGACTTGCCACGGCTCACATTACGCATTAAAAAGAGAACTAATTTGTAGTCTTTTACTTCAAAGTAATTTGAATAAGGGATTTATAGAAGTGAGTCTAAATCAAAAAGTAGAAAAACATTAACCTAATACCACGATAGTAATTAGTTGTGAAACTAATTAGCATTTAATGGCAAAAAAAAAAAAGTTTCCCACCTGCATAATGTGTTGTCAGAGAGGAGGGGGCACGAAGGAATCTGAGGCTCTGGATACTTTGATATTGCGGCATTTGAAATCAGTGCACAAAGTGCTTTGAAAAAAATATTCTTTAAAGATGGCAACATTCATTTTTAATTAATAATTAATTTAAACATTGTCTTTTACCATTTACTTCAAAACATTCGAATAACGTGTTTAGCTTTTCCAGTGATTGTTTGTGCAGTATTAATTATCTCTCCCAAAGTAGCGTTCCATGACACACTTTCCCTCTCTCACAAACGGATTCATCTTCAGGCAGTTTTAGTCACAATTTGTTATCTTCTGCCCATGACCACGTAGGGCCGGCGTGAAGGGACACGTGGAGGGACCTGGTAGTATTTCTCCAGAAACAAGACTACTCCCAAGGGTTTTTCCTGGCCTAACAGACAGGGATGAACGTTTATGATGTTGCATTAATCCAAGTAATTATTTTTTTGCAAGTTCAAGGCTAGTGTAGTTCGTGCACTTCTCATTTCACCTAAGGTTTTGTTGTCTTTGAAGAGTCTGTGAGGAGGGAAAAATAACTGAGTTGAAACAGGCTAGGACATCTTCCAGAACTGTGTATAGCCGTGGACTTTGTTGCACTTAATAATCGTCTCTTAGCACATTGATACCAAGGTGAGGGGCACAGAACAAATACTGGAGAGAGAGGAGGATGGGGGGAGGGATGCCTCATTTTCATTATTCACCAGAAAATCCAATTTTCTGTTGTAATATGGAAATGATTGTTTCCTGAGTGTTTTCATTTTCTCAGAATTGATAATATATGTGTTCTCTGCTGAACATTTCTTTTTGCTTAAGTAAAATGTGTCTGACTGGATGATGTTCCAATACCAGCCTCTGAGCTTCTCCATTAAAACAGTGTTTCTAAGTAGTTTGAAGGGATCTAAAGCCAGAACACCATTCACACATTGCGGGGTTTGCCCTGTTTACTAAATAAAATCATGAGTCAACAGCAGATTTCCAGACCCCCTGCAACCTCTTATTTTCCATAAGCCTGCTTTGTTAATGACATTTTCAGTTTTTTTCTCAGAACAGATTTCCTTGTCATAATGCAAATTATTTTTTAAACAATTTCAGTATATTAGAATAAATCAAGCTTTAAACTTTATTGTAAGGTTTAAAGGACCTTGTTAACATGACAGCTAAGAAGTCTAACACTTTAGCTGAAGTCTTATTACCGCTCATTCGTTTCCTTTTTATGACACATTGAACCACGACTAGGTTTTTTTTTTCCCCCCCTCCCTTCTCTCTCCCTCCTTTTGAAACACTAGAAAGTACTCACATAATTACAGCTTGGGGACATAACACTTTCATCCTGATATGCTCTAAAGGTAGCCACAAAGCAAACTACTCCATGCTGTGTGCACCACCAGAACTCAGTGGCTTTAAACAACAGTCAGCTTTATTAAAAACTCCTCTGTTCCCAGAGTGGACAAACAAAAGAATTACTCAGATGTGAAAAGAAGGGGAATCTGTGTTCAGCAAGGTTATTTATTGTTAACCCCTTCTGGAGTCTTAGGCATCTACTTAAAAGGAATGTGCTGAAATTCTGCTACTATAAAGAAGAAATGGGAAACCCTTTTTTTTTTCCTTTTTTTTTTTGCCTAGACCTTTTTGGGAATTCAATAAACCTTTTTGGTAATTCAAGAGACTGAATTATTTATTCTCTAAAGTTTTCCTTCCCCAGTTTAGGGTTTTGATAAGGTGATAAATAGAGATTCAGACTTACTGGAGAGAGATGAAGGTCTCCCTTTACCTTTGAGCTTATTTAAGCTTATTTCAGTTACCTGAAATGTTTGAGCAAAGTCACAGATTTGGAAAGGTTTCCTCCTCACATGCCACTTCGTAGTTAAAACTGACAGTACACAAGAAGTTGAATTTTTTTGGTTGTTGTTTTCCATGCAGATCTCTCCCTGGGGGCTGTATTACCCAGTTAACCCTCCTAATTTGGGGGATGTTTTTTGCCAAGCTCGTTGTCTGATGTTTGCCCAACACGTGAGCTGCTGGAGGAGGCTGGCGTGGCTGTGTCTCTCCGTGGCTTTGTGGCCCTCTCCAGCTTTGTCTCACTCAAGGTTGAACAGCCGTTTTTATAACTTGGTGCTTTGCTTTTCCCTGTTGAAGTTTTGTTTTTTTGACTTCTGGGAACCACACCAAACCTCGAAGAGAAACTCAGTTAAAACCACCTGGTTTCACCTGCTTTCATAACAAAACAAGAAGAGGGGCAGAGTTCACTTTGGAAAGGTTTGAGGATCTTTGAAGGAGCTTTCACAGCATTTCAGGTGGTTGCAAGCACAGCAGGTACCTATTTTATCTGCTGGCACCCATTCACTTCTGCCCTCTGGCCGAGCAAGGGGTGATGCAGGGATGCAGTGGGACACTGAGACATGGTCCCTGAGCAGCCTTTGGAGAAACTGCTGTCCATGTGCCGAGGCCACCTCTGCTGCACACGACATGTGAAAATTTCCCATCTGTGTTTTCAAAAATAATACTTTTTTTAAAAAAAGCCGAGCCTGTCAGCAGCATCAAAACCAGAAAGCCAACAAGCAAGCCTTCTAAATTAAAACAGCACTCAAAAAGATCACTGCCATAAAGGCAGAGTAGCGCACGCTTTATCGGTCTCTATGTGTAGCTGCTCTTTTCCCCCTTTTTCTTCTGTTTTTCATTTCATGTTTTCTCCCAAGTGAGGGGCCTCACAGCCTATTCATAATAGGAGTTTTTCTAGTTGCAGGTAATCAGCATGGTTTCACGTTCGCTAGGGCCACGAGCTGCCGGGACAGTTAGCACAAGCACACCTCTGAGACAGCGATCTGCTCACGAGACTTTTTAGGTGCTTAAGCTAATTCTTAACCTCTGTTATTTGAATCATCTGCTCCCGGTCTCCTCCCTCCCCAGTCGCCTTTTCAATAATTAGGTCAAAATTGTATGAACAATGTCCCTCTCCTGGTAATTTTTGCTAAAATTATGTGACGTGCAGAGGAACCTCTTTGTTCCCAGGGGTGTGTTGATAGGACACATATTTGTGAATTTGAAGAGCAAAGGTGTGTATACGTGGATACTGCGTCGCTTCTCCCCAACATTCCTTTGTTGGATGGGCTGGAAGGTGCAGTTAATACTTAAGTATTGATCTAGCACTTCACAACTCAAGAAGTTGAAATATGCAGGGACTTGAAAGGCATTCACAGCTCACATTAGAAATGTGTGTAGTCAGCAAGTCAGATGCTTCCTAAACTCATCCAGGCTCAAGCCGAAATAAATAAATAGGGTGTGATAGAGCTTTGCCCACTTAGAAGAGTACAACTGGTACCTTTGGCTTTGTATGTAGATGCTGAGTACATTTTCCCTGTTTGGTGGTTTATTCTTGCTGTCCATCAGTGCAACGAAGTACAAACAGTATTGTCATCCCTATCTGTGCAAAACATAAAAGAATATAATGCAGCTATTTTAAATCATTCTGCTTAAAGCAAAGCTGTGCAAGGAGAAAAGAAGTTCTTACAAATTAAGGTTGTCGCTTCAGGTTATGTTTTCACATAGCCTACATGAAAGAGTTAAATTAGCCTGCACGGAGAAAAAGCAAGACTCTAGGAGGTAGATATCAACTCAATGAGAGACAGAGTGGGACTTGAACTCATTAACACTTTATTTTAAGGGATTGCCTACAACATCAATTATTTAGGAAGCAAACAGGGTCTACGTTGCTGTGTCGCATTATTAATACTTGGTAATGTCAATAAAATCCTACTTTCCTATAAAGTCCCACCAACAAGACACTATTGACTCACATGGCTATTTTACATTTCAAAAGCTGCTGAACAAAAAAAAAAAAGGAAAAAAAAAAAAGGAAAAGGTAATTTGTATTTGTATAGGATTTGTTGTAAATATGATTTACGAACAACATTTTTCAATTGTTATCATACCCGTTTTGAATGACCAAGCCCCGTTCCCCTGCGGGTTATTCATGTGCTCTGCCGTAATGAGAAATTTGGCAGATCTCATCTCTTTAGTACATCCTTGTGCCCACCATGAGCTGGGGATCATGTTCTGCCTTGTTTACAGCTGACAGTGTTATTATTCTCGTTAGGACTGTGCTTTCTTATCATATTGTTGTGTTGAGCGAGCCTTTTCCTCTCTGTTTGTGTTTCCTGGCAGGGCTTTTCTTCCTTTATTGACAGTTTGTAAAAATATGCATTAATTTGGAGTTTAAAGCATGTATCATGGTGTCTCTTTGCTGTGTTTGCTTGAAGTTGATTAATGATAGAACCTCACTTGGGGTCGTCCTCTGGAGAGTTGTCTCACAGGTTCTGCATGTTAACGAGAGACGCCGCACACACAGCGAGCGATGATTAGCCCAGCCTCCGCCAGCTCGGCGGGCTGACAAACTGCTGCTTTGCCTTTCGGGTGCTTATTCCTCTTATTTATCCAAAGATTGTATTAATCAACTTAATATGTCAGCTGAGAGCATTTTCTCTCGATCCTGAGATGGAAACCCTATCGAGGTGCTCCTCCCAGAGCGTTTTCCCAGGGAAGTTGAGCGCTGCCTGCCCAGCGTAGCCTTTACTTGGCTCCAGTGGCTGGTGCAGAAGTTGAGGGTCTTCTCCTTGATGACCTGGAGCTCTTAGGCTGGGCACACTGGGTCTGAACACCCAAACTGCCTCACCTTTCTGAGTCTCTTCAGTGCTCCAGAGCAAATCTGGACAAGACTATAAGATTCCTATTGACAGTATGACCAATGGAATGGAGCAGAGGGTGGAACCACACAATGATTACTTCAGCACTCGGTTTCTGTTAAACTTTGTGATACTTGGCAGTCACACCATCACAGTAGAGTCCTCTGTAATAGATTCAAATGATATTGTCTGGAAAACTGGGCCTAAAACAACTATTTTTGTTGACCCAAGCTGTCAAAACCAATTTTTAATGATCGACTTACTGATTGACCGTGTTTTTTGTTTTTCCAGGCACCCCGTGCATGTCAAAGAAGAACCGTTAGATCCAGATGAAAATGAAGGCCCACTATCCTTAGTGACAACAGCCAACCACAGTCCAGATTTCGATCACGACAGAGATTATGAAGATGAACCTGTAAATGAGGACATAGAATGAGTATGTCTTGACATCGTTATCCTGAGAATGAAGATTGGAAGAACACGTCAAACTTAGCTGTGAAATCTCTCCATTATTGTACAGTCTGGAGGATTCTCAGTCCACTTTGACAACTATGAAATATGTTGACTCTTAGTGCCATCAAGTATCCCATTTGGGAGTATTTTTGATTTTTCTACTTTTTGTTGAAAAAAGGAATTTGTACTCTGTGCATTGGATGGACTTGTTTGGTACTTGGGATTTTCCTCTCTTACATTCAACATCAGTGTTGTAAATTTGCTAAACTGATTCACTTGCATTTAGCAGCCAGCTGTGGACTGCAGGTCCTGCCAATTTTGGACACTTGAGGACATCAAACTGAGCATGTACACCTGAACTGCAGATCAAGTCTTTGCCCAGATTTTAAGGATTCCAATGGACAACATATTTGCACAGTACTGCATGTTGATTATCACTGCCTTTACTCCATAATTTTTTTTGTCGTTGTTTTTTTTGGTTGGTTTCCTTTTTTTTTTTCCGCTTCCATTTGGGATGGGGAAGGCCTGTGTGTGCACGTGTGTGGATATGTGTGTGTGCGTGTGAGCGTGTATATCGGGGAGGGGTTAAAAGAAAAAAAGAAAAATTATCCCAAACTTTTTAATGTATTGCTTTTATTCCCCCGCCCCACTTCTCCTCTACCATTTTAAGTTCTGACCTCAGGCCTCATCTGGGCCCAGGGCCTCTCGGAGGCTTCAACGTTTTCTGTACTTTGTGATGAATGTTAATAGGTGTTTTTATTATACGAAGCTGAATGTCATTGAATTGTTTGTAGTTTTTTTTCTGTCATTCATTCCAGTTTCCTTCAGATGCCACCATGTTTTCTTTAGCTATGGAAAACATTCCATTTCGGTGTCTCCTTTTTCCTGTCGTTGTTTTTTTGAAAAGGTCCCAAATGCTGCACTATACATGTGGAAGGGTTGTCCAACGGAGAGAGAGGAACGAAGTACTGCAAGAATGAGAATGAATGACAGATGAACATAGAAACACTGTAGGAAGCAACACAGATTCATTCCACAAAGCAGTATTTTTAATATATATTTTTTGTTGTTGTTTGGGGTTTTTTGATTTTTTTTGATTTTTTTTTTTTTTTGGCAGCAACGGTGAATATTAGCAAATGCCACAAAATTGAACAGCACAAAGAAACATATGCAGCACCAACAGAGTTCACTTTTATTAGAGAATGAAAAGGACAGTGGCAGGGTCTCGGTTGTTTTAACACGAGTTCTAATGGGTCAACAAATCTCTCTGGAATATCTATGATTACCGAGATGGGCACCTATACATTTATTATTAGAATTTTTTAATTTTTTTTTTCTTTTTTTCTTTTGGCATTTGCATTTGCAAATAGTGGTTGGAAAGATTACTTCATTAAATTGTTATTGTACATGGTGATGTTTCACGGTTAAACATCAGTTCAGGATTGCTTGGTGGCATTAATCTGTTTGAATACAAATTAGATTTCAGATTGAACTTGTTACGGGAGTTAATAAGGACGGAGCCCCACTAATGCTAAAGTGTTAATTTTCAGCTGTGCAAATCCAGTACTGCAGTTAGGATTGTTATGCAATATTACACCAGCCAGTATGGAAACCTCGCCGTAGGAGACGGCGGATCTAGGAGAGAATTCGCGCCGGGGCTTGTTAGGCAAAACTGGCAAAGCTCTTCAAAGCAAACACGACATACAAAATTTGTTGCCATAGGTCAGTAAACCTCGGTCACCAAACACCTAAAACGTTTTCATTCTGCAACCACTTTTCCGTCACTCATTTATTTATGTAGGACTGTAGCTTTTTTTTTTATTATTTCAAAAAGCCTTTCAGAGCTTAATTTATATTCTTCTTTGTACCTTTTTTTTTTTTTTCCTAAAATTACCAAAGATATTACACAAAGGTAAATTATGTTCTCTGTTATATGCTTTATCTTATGAAGCCAAATATCCTCTTATTGTTGATCAAAAGGAGGTTGAAGAATTTAGAGGGAAATGACAAGATGTGGGCTATTGCTAACCTGAGAGGGAAACTGCTCCTTTATTCTAGAAAATTTAGAAGGCCAAGTAGATGTCTGAACCAAAGTTGTTACTTTTTATTTGCAATTCTTTACAGTGACCAAAACAAAAGTCTGTAAAAGAAGAATCAAGGAGAGCTTTTGAGGCTAAAACTAGGAATCAGTGTTACTGGTGGAGCTGTGAGAAGGGAGCTGGAGAAAGCAAAGACACAGTTATTTCGCGGAAAATTAGAGGATCAGATAAAGGAGACAGTTTAATAAAATACAGAAGAGAACAGAAAAGCTCCCACAATTTAACTGGACCACATAATAGTATTTCTAGAATTAAATGGAAAAAAAAAAAATAATTGTTTGGCCTTTGGTTCTACAGATCGTGTGCCACTTCTGTTTCGGGACTGTGCTAGGATGACTGCTTTAATTTTGGTTGATCTTGGCACATTTGCTCAGTTTTGTTTAGCTTTTGGTCAGCGTTTTTCATAAGGAAATAACACTCCTGTCCACTCATAAGCTTTGGTACAAGAAATTTTATTGGCAGTTACTTTTATAAAACTCAACTCTGCTTTCTGTTTCAAAAGACAAAAAAAAAAAAAAAAAAAAAAAAAAAGAAAAAAAAAAGAGAGAAAAGAAAAAAAAAGGGCAGTCTGTGGTCATTTGAAACTTTTTTTTTTCTTTTTTTTTTTCTTTTTCTTTTTTTTGTTTAAATTATATCCAGGCAGCTTCGTGACGTGCCGGCGGTAGCCAGATGGGGTTCATGAGAATTGAACCTCGTGCTTCTAAACTGAGTGGTTTGCTGGTTAGTTTGGTATTCAGAAGGGGATAAAAATCCGGTAGATTAGTTCATTCTCAGCATGTGTAGCTAGACATGAGTAAAAGATAACAGCATGAGAAACTGTTAGTACGCATACCTCAGTCCAAACTGTTAGGGAATGAGTAAATAAAAAATACATTTCACTCAGTTGCACTTAGTTGTATGTCTTGCATGCTTAGTCTAAAGACTGTAGCAAAAATTAAAAAAAATTAAAAAAAAAAAAGAGAAAAAGAAATAAAAAATTAGATTTTAACATATCTGGCAGGTGTCGCAGCCTTGCAGAAGAACCAACTGAAAAATCTCAGGCTTTACATCAAGCAAACTTCACTATGATTTTTACAATTCTGATTCTGTATCCCTTTGGATATACAGTTGCTTCTTTAGGGAGGGGTTTATTATGTTGTACATATATATCCCACTGTGTCTGTGTGAGCCTTTGTCTTTCGGGGGGAGGGTGGGGAGGGAGGAAAAGGTGGAAAGGTCCTTTTTTTTTTAGATATCATTCCTCAAAAGGAATAAATGCAGACCTGTTTGTCAAAACACCTTTTGCTTTTTGTGCAACTGCTTTATATTAACTATACTAAAAAAAAAAATAGCTTTGAAAAAAAAAAAACTACTGTATGTAATGGAATTGCAGAATACGCTGCACATGTATTTTATTTAGTTATCCTTGCTTTAAGAATATTGGATGACATTTGCTGACATGTGGGAGAAAATCCCTGACTTTTTTTTCAGCTTTTAAATTGTAACATAGTTGACAGATTTTTTTTTTTTCTCCTGTTATCATTGATCGAAGCGTTTTTGTACAGTTTTTGTGTTTAAGCTGGTTTTTTTTGATACTTTCCCACCCCTTCTGTTATCTTACCACTGCCTTTTCTGGCTGTCTTAAAAAAAAGTTCATATATTTGAAAGGAAAAAAAAAAAAAATCATTAAAAAAAAAAAAGAAATGTTTTTCTCCTGCTGCAGTAAATATTTTGCATGATGAATTCCAGGGTCACACTTTCAAAGTTTATCAGTGAAGTAGTGATTAATAATGGGGAGTGTCAAACTATTGAACTTTTGTATAAAAAAAAAAAAAAAATACAAACTTTACAAGGTGCCAAGATGTAAAGACAATTTGTTACATGTTTTTTTTCTCAAAGAAAAGCGTACATTATGAAAGTAGTACCATGTATCAGGTAAATCGCTGTCAGGAATGAGAGTCAAAGCCTTCCTTGTCCACAAAAAAAAAAAAAAAAAAAAAAAAAAAAAAAAAAAAAAAAAAAAAAAAAAAGTTTGTAAATGTAAAACCTGTTAGGTTTCTGCATTCAACTAGAAGTGAAATGAAAAATCAAGGCTTATGTAGAATAAGTGACCACAAAAAAAACAATATTGAAATATGACCTTTTTTTGATTCTCACTCGCAAGAGTCCCGCTGCAGGTCCTGCACCTCCCCTCTCCCAGAGCTCCCGCTTCGGGAAGAGACCGGGGCAGGGATTCTGGTTCTACAAATATTACAGATCATTAGATATTTTATATATATACATACATAAATATATATATATATAAAGTTTTTTAAAATAATTTTGAACTATTGTAATTTTCAGATCGCCAATAATCTCACATTCATTATAGCATGGAAAAAAAAGAAGTGTTTAAACTCTTTTGAAATCCTTTGGTACCTTTGGTTAATGAACTCAGAGTGAGTTTTTCGATGTTTCAGAAGTCATTTAGCATTCTATAGTCTTGCGAGGTGCATTTGCAGGTAACGACTGCATTTTAATGGGCCCAGAACAGGTAACAAAAGTATCTTCTACCCATAAGCCTTGATGAAAATGGTACAGTCCCGACTGTTAGCATGGTGCTTCGTGTGTATGTGCTGCCAGTAACAAGATTTTTTTTTTAATTTTTTTTTTTTTTTGATAAGGCATAAAAGAAACTCATTCCTTACATCAACTGTAATTCCATCATTCCATGTCTGTTGATACAGACAATAAAAAATGTTGTGTAGTCAGTACTAATTACTGACATTATAGCATTCTCAAATGCAATAAAAATGCTGGTTGTTCACACTGGTAATGCGAGTTGCCATGTCCTAAGTTTTTGTTTTGTTTTCCACCCCTGATGACTCCCGTGTCACATCCCCTGAGGCCCCAGACCCCAGCGCTGATCCGTGGAGCAGCTGGTTGCATCTCACCCATGTCCCAGCATGGTCATGGACAGTCTCGTCGCTCTCCTTAGGTCTCCCCCAACCGCATCCAATTCCAAGATATTTTAGTGACGGTTTCACGACCGGTCTGGACAGGGCAGTCATTGATGCTTGAGCACTGGAAGAGAGGGAGATGCTGTCATCAAAAAATTCCTCCACTTTTCCAAGAAAGTCCATCAGCGTTTGACCATTTGGGTCACAGGGAGTTGAGGGCATTTGCTTTCTCATTGGACTCCAAGGGGAAGGGGTGAAGGAAGGGGTTTGGGTCCTCATTGTGCAGACCTTTCAAGTGTGGTGTCCTCCTGGGAACCACGCTGCTGGGTTTGGTAGGAAGAGCTCCACACCTTGTACCTGTGCAAAAGGGGGTTTGGAGCATCAACTGCTTGGTCCACAAAACCATGAGGAGCAAAGTCCCAAGTCATGCTGTCACCTGAGACAAACTTTAAAGGAAAAACTCAGCTTCTTTTCTTTCGAGTAAGCACACATTTATTTTCTTCATCAAGTTTTATAAAGAAAAATAAAATGTTTAATAACTAGCATTAGCAGCAAACTGAAATTTCAGAGGAGAGATTTTTCATGAATAATTCATTAAAATTTCACATCTGCAAGATTAGTCATCCAAATAAAATGCTAATGTCAAAAACATGCACCGTCTATAATATTCTCATCAAGAAATCTTTTTGCATATAATGATAAATGCTTAAATTAGTACAAATGATTTTATAAAAATATTCTATCATAAAATTATACCAGATAACTACTTTTTTTTTTGGGGGGGGGGGTGAATCTTTGCACACTCATTATAATGTGTCTCAAAATGGTATTGACTGGTAGATTTTAATAATCAAAATATAAAGAGTAAAAGTAGGGTTTGGTTCTGTGTTGCACTTTTATCACTAGTGAGGTTGTAGTGAACTGGAGACGTCTCACTTTGGGGATTAAAATTTTTCTAAGTCACAGGAAACAGAATGTTAAGGCACAACTCGATGTCTGTTTTGTCAGGAGTGTTCGGTGTCTCTAAAACGTGGGTGGGAGAGTCGCCTCCAGGCAGGTGAATACATCCCTGAATGAATCCCAGCGGAGCTCTGGGCTCCTCTCTTTGAGGACAATGTGTCCCCATACAGGTCACCAGGAGAGGAGCCGGGCAGGTCATGAGCTGTGAAGCCATCAGAGATGACTTGGCTATTTCACCTTCCTGGAGATCTCAGTGTTTATGTTCCCGTCACACGTGTGAGGCAGGAGAGACCCAACTGTGTTGTTCGTCATCTGCTGATGTTCTGTGGTCTCTGATTTAAGGAGAGCTGCTGGGGTAGGTGCCAAATGCAGCTTGTGCTGAGGAACTGGCACTGAGTTGAGGAGCAGGATCAGGCCCTTCCCCTCCTGCTGAGTTAATGCTGTCCGAGCTGTGGATGAGAGCCTGGCTCTTTGCTGGATGTCAAACACAACGTTCTGTATCATCTTTGTGTTAATCCCATTTCTGTTCCCTGGCAGCCGTATCCTGGAACATCACAAAATGCCTTCCTGCTTCACAGCCCTCCCACCAGCAACAGCCAGCTGGGAAATACCTTTTCCAGTCAGAAATGCTGTTTTCCACCACAGCTGAAATGCGCTTTTATGGTCAGTGGTGAGGCAATGCGTCTCTGAGTAGTTTCCAAAGAAAGCTGGAGCCAGGGTGTTGTTTTTTCTGGGTTTCTCCAAAGCAGCAGAAGATAAGGGGGTCCCAGCAGAGGAGCTGGAGGCCCAGGAGGACGTGGCTGCTGATGTCCTCCGTGCACACCCAGCTGCTTTCTGTAGATGAGCTGAATGGTGACATTTAACTTGGGCCATGATCACAGAATATGACAAATTTTACATTATTGGACTAATTTAAGGGACTGGCAATTCTTGGTGCAGCGAGACACACACACACACGCCTTTCCTCACAACAAGGTCTAATTAGCCCTTCCTGACCTCTTAATCAGGGTCTGTCTTCAATGATGATGTTAAACGTTCATTTAATGGTGTGTTAATCAGGGCTATCTTTCAGCTTCGTTGCATCACATTGAAGTTCTCTTCATCCTCATGTTGCCATGTTGGTGGCAACAAACCCATGGCGATGACCAGCGTGGTGGGACAGGGCCCTCATGCGTGTTTGCACCCTATGTGCTCTCTGCACCCCTTTTTGCCCCAAACCCTCAGGGCTGAGCTGTAGCAAAGTCCTTCATTTTGCCCCATTTTATTAGCTTTGTTCGATATCTTCAAAGTAGGTGAGCTAAGAACTGGTGAACAACATCACCTTGGGGCATTTAACAAAAAATAGCCCCACTTCCTTTTTTATTCAACGGAGAATTTCTCTGTATACCTGGAGAAAAATAAAAATAAAAAAACAAACAAACAAAAAAACCCCCCACCACAAAAAAACCCAATACCCACTTTTTATTTATTTAGAGGAATTCTGTGGCCATTCTTTATGCATCTCAGAAGCCTGAAAAACATTCTTATTTTTTTTTCTTCAAGTTCTAATGTTAATTTGAAGGTAACCATCCTTTCAAGGATTAATTCCAGCCAAAGCAATAACCATTATTTACCAGAGTTTGACATTTTTATCACTCATCATATTAGCAAATTTCCATTGAAAATGCTAAAATGGTTCGTCATAAGGCACATAACTGCTTTGGCTGTAAAAATGACCAACACAAGTGCCTGTACTCAAACATTAAATTATACTGTAATTAATAAAGACAGTTAAACTGTCTACTAGCAACAGCAATTTAGGTAACCACATTTGATCGGCTATAAATTGTAACTACATTAAAATTCCAGAAATATTAGCAATATGGATTACTTGATGGAAATAGGTGCTGATCACCAACACTCCTATTTTACAACGGAAGCACAGGTCATGTTGGCCACAAAACTGTGGGCGAAGATCAAGGCTGAGTACTTTTAATCTTGTGAAACAAGCAATTACAAATAGTTGCATCGATTTGTTAAAAAGCTTTAGGTGACATAAATTGTTTCCTGTTTAGCTTATTGCTCTGATACATAAATGTCACGGAGTATAATATTAATTAGGGTCACGGAACAACAAGGGTCGGGTGATATAGTGTACGATCAAGGATGTGTCAATCCTTTGTGAAGGCAAGAAAAGCTCCAGCCCCTTTGCGCTGCAGCCCTCACTGCCTAATTTTATGTGATGACAAAAGAAAGTAAAGGAAACTGTATTTTAATATGTGAAGTAATTACTTTAGTACTAGTATAATTTTACGGTTTAGGATAAATTACAATGTTTTCATTCTCCTGCTCTTGCCACATAACATAAAAATCCACATATAGCATCAATAAAATAGAATACTGTTTATAAAGGCTTTCTGCTGCACAAGACCAACACTATTCCTCCTAGCAGATGGAAAATAAGCACACATTTCAGTCTGGTGTGTGTTTCTACACTTAATATTTTTTATTTTTTTTTTAAACCAAAAAATGGGCCGTGCAGGTTATTTACTTAACATAAATCAAATGTATCATATACACTGTTTCTTTGGATTGGCATACGACTTAGAAAAATACAGTAAGATTCTGAAAAATCTGGAGAAAATATATTAAATATGATTTTTACTGTAATAGAATATTAATGTAACCCAATGCTCATTTCCCATTAAGTTGATCCCTTTTTAATACACACATGCTTTTTATTATTTTGCACTCATGCGAAAATTCCACATTCAGAGAGTTTCCATCTCCTTAGGAATGTCTCTGGCAAAGGCACAGTAAGAAATCTTGAACTGAAAAAAAATAAAATAAAATAAAATAAAAAAAAATAGACAGCAAATAGGGAACGATAAGATGTGGCGAAGCGCTGATGAACTGAAGCAAAAGCCAATGATATAATAAAGGGTAAAAAGGCACTCGGCACTGCGAGGGGAACAGGAGAAACAATTACACTTTAAACCCCTCCTTCTCGCTGCCACTGTACCACAGCACAGATGAAAATGTTTGATTTGCAACATAAAAGATTCATTAATTACCACTTGAATATTTAAAGCTATTTTGCAGACTAACAGAGGTAGATAAAGCACAGAATTAAAACCTCTAATAAAATTGTAAAAATATTTCTGCAAGTTTACCAGCGTTGCCATTCCTCCCAGTTTAGGGAGCCAGGCTCGGCTTGTGAGGGAATGATTTTTTTATTTAATTTTATTTTTTTGAGTGGGTATTTGAAGCAAGATGGTGAGATTGCACAGCACTATTTGTCTCTCATTTTTAAATGTTTACCAAATACTTACTTG
>NW_010293576.1:92751-102403 GCF_000700745.2 Antrostomus carolinensis
TCTACAAAACAATACAGTGGGTGATGAGTGTGTTGGAGCTATATATTCATTTTAATACATTGCCATATACAGTAAAAACATGTCTAGTCATAAGTCTGGTGTAATACTCTCTCTGATACAAGGCAGTTGTACTTTGTGGGGAGAAAAAAAAAATCTGTTAATCCTATTATAATTACCCATGTTAGTGTTAAAAAAAAATTAAATTGGAACAGTATCTTCTTTTGCAAAAGTGGAGAAGTCACTAAAATAGCAGGAGTGGCTGTTGTGGAGAGAACCTCTGTAACCCTACAGCACACCCCGAATTTACCCCGTGGAGGCTGAGCTGTCAGCTCCGGGCTCCCTGGATCTTCTGGATAAATGCACAGATTACACACAGTTGTGCATACACCCCCAAAACCACAGTGTAAATTAAAAAAAATATTAAAAATTAAGCGTATCTATTTATTTGCACAACTGCCTGTAGGTAATGCAGCCTCCGAGCGTTGCGAGCCCCACTCGCCAGGCGATGGAAATCTTGGTGGCTGAGGAGCAGAATTTGACGCTTGACGATTGCATATGTTAATTTTTACCTGTTTGCATTCAGTTGGCAGTCAGATTTTTTTTAATTTTTTTTAAAAACCTCCACATTCTATTTTTAAACAAGTGACTATTTGAAATCCACAACAGTACAGCGAGGGCTTGATTGCGGGATGAGGGTTGAAAGATACAGCAACAGCTCTTTTAACAGTATGTTAACGATGATGAATAGAGCCAAAGTGTATGGATTTAATAAGAGAAAAACAGTCACAGTTCTTTCTCATTGTCATTAATTTATGCAGTTGGCCAATGAAATGAAAAAAAAAAAAATGTCCATTTATATTTGGATACACCCTTTACGCAACTGTTCCTGTTGGAATTATTGTGTGTCTGCTCCAATTAAAAAGATTTTGAAATTATTCCGCTGTATTTGGATGCGAGATGCCTAATTCCAAGTATTACTGATAGGTCCAGAGTGCCCAGGGAGGTTGTTGCCAGCAAAGGGAGCCCTGTCAGGGCATCACTGTCTGCCGTCACCTGGGCTCCACCTTCACCAGCAAATCATAACATCCAGGGCAGTGGCTCTCCAGTCCTGCCAGACAGGAAAGGGCGTATTCAAAATATTTCAGGCCTTGCCCTTGCTTATTGTTTTTGGAAAGTCCTTTTTCTTTTTTTTTTTTTTTCTTTTGGTTCAACCCACTTGTTAATGTTCATTTGTGTTGGTCACGATAAAAGCCTGTCAGTTTATATCATATAAGTGGAGGGGCATTTGGTGACGTTTATTTTAGACTTTAGAAAAATTCTTGTCAGTGTATTTGCTGTGTTAGAAAAATTGATTTCTGCTAGTAGTTAATAAATATATGTGTATCTATACCCATATATACTTTTTATGTGCTTTGGTATATCTATAGAAATGAAGTTATGCTAAGTAGAGCCTCTTAAAACCTGAGGAGCCCAAGAACGGCTGATGTCCCCGACACCATGTTCAGCACAGGCGTCCACATCGTTATTAGCGGGAGACAGGAGCTGGCCCTGACCTGGCAACGCCTCGTGCCCATCTTCACCTCAAATATCAAGAGTAGTCTTGTGTATTCCAAAAACATCCATCGCATTTTTGGCTTTGCCACTTTTGTAGGCATGCAGGAGGGGAAAATTTTATTCATGAAATTTATTGAAAACAAAAATCAGAAAAACAGAAACATTATTATTTTGGCAACAACCAGCGTTTATTTTTCACTTACTTGTTCAGGTTGGGATTTTCCCATTTCCTAGACACACTGGACAGACTAGTACTGGATATAATTGCATGGGCAGAGCTCTGGAGAGCCTTCCAAACACATGATGGTTATGCCGCATGCTCACCCTTGCTATTTTTAAATATTGCTACTTTATGCTGCATTTTCAAAGCTTCCCTCTGACACTTCATGCAGTTTGGAGCGTTCTCACCTGTTTACAACACCGGTGAGTGCTGGCAAGTTCAAAACAAAAACATCTGATAAAAATCAAATATTATGTTGCTAACTGCAAAGTTCATTTCCCCTCAGAAGTCCTGCTTTAATTATAAAACCCGCATAACCCATTTCCTTTGGTGTGCAGAAAGGTGTGTAATTAAACTATCAGCGTAATACCTTTCTACATGTAAAACCTGCACTTATGAACTTTAACTGCTGAATAAAAACTCCTATTACATGACCATTAAGTATTATGAATAAAGCAAGTCATTGTAGTACTTGATTAATTTTTATGCACTAACCATAGTGTTTGGTACAAATTTGGTTTGTGTGGGTGTCCTCTCTCTTGGTTGTCCCGGTGGCTCAGCCACCTTCACCTGGGTCTAAGGCCATGCTGCTCTCTCCATGCATTTCTCCTGGCCATGGCCAGCCCCAAGGCTGTGTGCCCTTTCTGTGGTCACCTCGGAGGAGGAATGAGCTTTCCTCTGTGTCTGTAATGTCTCAATCATGGTGTGGCTGGGGAAGGGGGCACAAGGTGACAGTGGGGAGGACCAGGTCCCCTCCATGGGAGAACGGCTCTGTGCAGGGCTGAGCCCCGACTCACTCATCGCACCTCTGTGTGAGCTGAGTTGTTACTCTCAGCTGGGTATTATTTAACTAATAAGGGAAATCTAATTTGATCTTTGATGCCAGTGTGTCAGCAGACCCTGGGAGGAGAACCTCTCCGTGCTGCTCCTGCCTTCTGTTTTACAGGATCCCAGAAGCTTTGCCTTATACGTGTTACCTACAGCCTTGGTCCTTCCAGAAATGTGTCCTCCACATATCAACATCTTGCCAAGTGAAGTAGGAAGGCAAAAATAAATATCCCAGCTAAAACCCACAACTCCAAAATCTTAATTGACAGCAAGACAGAGCATGCCAAGATGCTGAGGAGGATTATATGGCACTGGTCCTGGCTGCGAAGGAGCCTGCGCTCAGCAGCCAAGAGGGCATCTCCCATCCTACATGCAAACGTTCAGGTCCCCGAGCCATTATTCATCAGTTCCTTGCAGCCATGTTCCCATATGCTGCATGATGATTATATTGAGGCTGATCTTTGAAGTCTGGAGTCAGGAAGTTTAGCTCAGTTGTAATCAATAGCATTTCCAGCTCTTGGAAATCTGCGCTAACCACTCAAGGCAGCCAGTCTGCATTATGTCCTTGTCATATGTATATATTTGCATGTTCATTAGCCATGTTGTAGCACAGCTGTATGTGGTTTCATTTAGCTTTTAATTATCTTCTTTGGGTTGCTGTTTTCATCTCCACCAGACTTAGCAAAGAAAAGAAAATCACTTAGGCAAAATAAATGCTGCTGAGCAGGTCTGGGGCAAGGACTACTATTTCCTTGCGCATCCTCCTGTTCTGTTGCAAAAGATGTTTGGTTCAAAAGTTCCAACGAATTAATAATAAATCTGTCTCTTCATTTCCCCCATCATGTGCTTATCTTATTCAGGTGGTTGTGGGTGTAATTTTTCATTTGCAGCAGGTGGTTGTTTACATATTAGATAAACTCCATCCTTACAATCCTTGGCATGGATGTTTGTATTTGCTCCGACAGCTGCTGTTCCAGCGCTCGCTCGCACACAGATCAAGGCATCCTCCTCTTTTGATGGAAATGACTCATACCTCAGATGAGCTGAAACCAAAATACCATGCTCAGCTGCAGACACCTGCATTCATGCACTGGGTTTAAAAGTTAGGATGTGGGTTCTAACTAATTTTATTCTCTTCAGGTTCTTACACCACACCCTTTATTTTGGTTTCTGAGAAATTTCCATTAGTAAGAACAAAACAAGGTGACTAATTTCTGTGTTGAACTTTCTTCTCCTTTTCTCCCACCTCCCCCAATGCACAAAGAGAAAAATTACGTGATTTATTTCTTTCACCTCAATTAGTTGTAACAAGCCCAGCCCTAACGCACTCTGCTTTGTTTTGCTGCCTTGCAGGGTCAAAGGCTCAGGGGTCGTCTTTAGTTTAGCAAGCGGGGAGGTTATCTGCAGCTTTACTACTGCGCAGAATGAACTGGGGTGTGATGCTGAGGACCCCCCCTCCTCTACTCCCCTGTCCCTCCTCTGCACAGCATCACGGCCCAGAAGGAGTGTCGATGATAAGGCCAAACTTATTTCACAGCAGTGAAAATGAGAACTGAGCTTTTAAATACTTGGTGACTTAAAAGCAGTCATGGAGAGGAGCGGAGCTGAAGGGTGCTGGCTGTCTCCATCACTGGAGAACCAGGAATGGTGCTGGCAGAGCTCAAGTGAAACACAGCTGAGTACCCCAGCACCATGGGATGGAGGCAACTGGCTCAGTATAGCTGCCCCTGAAATTAGAGATTTTTTTTTTTCTCTTACAAACACAGTGTAGTAGGATTACAGAAGTGACAAAACCCTGGAAGTCCTCAGCTGCTGGCTGGCTCATGGGTGTGCGGGCTTCTCCTTGGCTAATGGAGGGTATCACTGGGCTTCACTAGGGAATTAAAACCCCTGACTGACTGGTTTGCTGATGAGGTTGTGCTCTTTGAAAGAGCCCTTTGACTCAGCTCGAGGCAAAAGTCACTGCTGGGTAGAAAGTGCCCACGAGTCCTGATACATGGGTCTACCTTCACCCTTATTGTAGGTGATGTCAAATAGCCTCTCCCTGCTGAGCAGAGTACATATCTGGCTGATTAGCTAAAACGAGTCCTACTTGGGTCTTTTGGTGGTGACGATTGGCATTTTACTGCCCTTGATGATAATTTTCTTCTTTGTTAAAGGAACAGGGCATACTCAGTGCTGATGCGAGAAAGCACAACTTAACTGGAGCCAATGGTACTGTTTTCCTGTTACACCAGTGGTTTATCTGGGGAAGAATTCCCGAGTGCCTGTTAGGGAATTGGAGCCAGGCTGCCAGGTGCAGATGGTGTCTTATCAAAGGGCGATAATTGTTCATAAATTAGACCCCTCTGCATCACCTTCCTTGCACAGACCCAGAGGAATGGCTGGAACCAGCCCCATCTTCTCTGCTTGCCATTGCAGGAGCTCTCCTGTAGCAGGGAAAATATTTTTTTATAGTTTGCTTACCTTGACACTTCAAACATTTTCCCAGCAAGCTGGAGGTGTAATTAAATGACATGCCAGATGCCAGTGTGCGTTATATTATACCACCTCTCAGCTGGGCTAGTGAAAGGGAATGAATGGAGCCTTAAGACAGCTCACCTATAGATACTTATTATCTCTTTTCAGTAAAGAATGGGTAAGGTTGAAGAGAATGTCAGTAAACCTGTAATTTTCTAGCCTTTTGGTTACCTCTGTTCTTCTGATTCACCAGTGATGTGAAGTTTTGTTGTACTTTGTTCCGTCAATTATGGCATCTCTCCAAGAAGGCAGCAGGCTCTTGTGTCACATATGCATATTTATGGTAAGGTATGTTCTGATCTTCCTGTTTTGCCTGAAACCAGGTGTTCTGGGCCTTTTGAGGTGGGTGTGCAGCATGGTCTCTTTAGGGCAACGGAGCTTTTGGAGCAAAGCTTTTTACCTGTAGGTTATAAAAGCAAAAGGTTGCTGGGAAAATGAGAGCAGGATTTCATAACTTCAAACTTTAAAAAATAAAACTATTTTTGTAACTTTAATAATATGATTTCTAGAACATATTTGCTTACTTCATTGTATCTACTACCTCAGAAGATGGATCTAGTGTATCTCTTGGCTGTTGCACTCAGGTTTAAGAGTGTTGGGTTTTCAGCTTTGCAGGACACCAGCCCAGTTCTCGGGGAGACAAGATGTTGGCTGTCATAAGACAAACTTGCCAGTGAGATTTATTTACTTACTTGGAAGTGCAAATGTTATTTTAATAATCAAGCCAGCACGGGAGTGGAGGTGTTGGACATACTCATCGCTGGCCTGAAGAAGGGTTTGCTGTAGCATCTTGGAGTCCCCTTTCTGCTGCTGAGGTGTGCTCTGCATGGAGGGTAGGTGACCAAGCCAGGGAGGAAAAGGACTGCAAGAGCAATGAGTGTTTTCTGCCATCCATTGGAAAACCCAAATCTTCATAGTTCTTCATCTGGATATGGATATTTATCAAGACCATGGCTGTCATGCTGTTTTAATACCAGTGTTCATAACAAATCGATGACTTCTTGCTATCTAGAGAGTCAATGACACTGGCCAGCCCCAGCTCAAGCTGACCTAGAGCACTAATTCCACCAGCAGCCAGTGAGGTTCTCCTCTGCTTTTTGGGGGTCAGACACTTCATTTGACAGAAAAAAAGCAACAGCCTGAAACTTTCTCATGCTGTGAGCTCAGCGTGTGCAGGGCATTTCTTTCAGTAGTGAGGTGTGCTCATAATTAAAGATTAATTTACTAGCACTAAAACCAAAGCTTTCCTCAAAGTCTACTGTCAACAGACATGCTCCCTTTCAGTGACATTTGCATTTCTAATTGGGACTGCTTATTACCAGAAAGTCCCTGCAGCTGAGATTTAATTTGCTCGTCCTCTTAAACCAGTGCTCCGCAACTGATATTACCTACTCTTGCTTGCAGTGGGTGTGTGTGCCTGTGAGTGGGCACAATTTGACCCCACCAGATGGGCATGAGCAGGAAACCTCTATGTGGAGCAAGAAGATGGCTTGTCAGTGAGAAACGGTGCAAAGGTCAGTCCATATAGAGAAGGGGATGTGTAGAGAAGCAAGATCAGAAATTAAGGCCAGCTCTTTGTGCAGTGGTTAATGTTTTCTCCGTTCTCTCAAACTGTGATATTTCTACTTTGGAAGTTAATTCAGACTCTTAACAAATCTTAACAGAGATGTGACTCACTTTCCTTCTCTAGTTTACTGATTGATTTTAATTTTTTTTTTTAAATTTTGTCCTTGAAGAACTGACATTAAGAAATCTGTTGGACAAGTTATATCATACTGTTTAGTCCCTTAGTCATCAGAAATTGTAAATAAGTGGGATTTTGTGGCATGGCACTCCCTGTTCCTGTATGTCCTGAAAGGATCAAAACCCCAGTGGGCAAAGTCCTCTATACACACTGTGAGAGAGATGGTGCCTGCCCAGAAGAGCTTGCTGCTGGAATAGGCAGGAGAGAAAGGAAATATTATTATTCCTCTTTAACAGATGGGAAACCAAAGTGCAGAGAGTTGAAGAGGCTTGCCAAAAGTCAGACAGAAAACTGAAAACAGCCAGGAACCAAATCCAGGTCTGCAGAGACTCAGGCCAGTGCCTTAATCACTCGTCTCTTCATAGATTTTATTTCTGCAGTTAATTGAGTTATTCACTAGGACAAACTACAAAATTTCTGCCTCTAGCTATAGTACCAGTGCTTCTATATCCTCTTCTAACCCACACACGATTCCTTTCTGGTTTTTCCCTGTATACGTCAAGCAGCTTCTCTCATCCTCCTGCTGCTGAGGAAGGTGCTTTGCAAAGTTCTGCCATCATTTCTGTACTCCAGCCCTGACCTCCCTCACAAATGAATTCCCTTCTTCTTCTTCTCCAACCTCGATGGGATTTGCCCCCAGCCTTGTGATAATTCATGTCTGGTGCTGAAAGAATCACAGTTGCTGTAGAGTCTTCAGGTGGCTGCTGTGACTAACTCCCTAATTGAGATGCTCAGTCCACTGGGCAGGAAGAATTTGTGGGTACCACCATGGTCCCACCCCATGTGCATCCCAGCCCAAAGCCTGGCCACAAACCCCTCCACTCAGCTCCGTGCTGGAGAAGTTCAGGGTGTAAGCA
Organism: Antrostomus carolinensis; assembly: GCF_000700745.2. Lineage (NCBI taxonomy): Eukaryota > Metazoa > Chordata > Aves > Caprimulgiformes > Caprimulgidae > Antrostomus > Antrostomus carolinensis. Next base: position 100,475 of record NW_010293576.1, read on the forward strand.
AAGAGCTTATGCAAATCCTCTCCCATCCATCATGAAAGGGAGTCCTTCATACTTCAGAAACGATGGGAGAAACAATCTATCGATATTCTGTAATGAGCATAAATGCCCTTTATAAATTGTTTCCCTTTTATTGACTCTAAAGCAAATGTAGCCGTGAATGCTGTACATTAATACATTTTATACCTTCTAATGGTTTGATGGCCTCATATATCCAGTAACGCTGAGAATAATCATTAGATTGTAAGGAGTGCAAAATATGTTTTATCACTTGAAAATGGAATTCCTTCTTGAAAGGTAAAACCAGTGGTAGATCATTGATTTGAAAGGTCAGGGTTAAAAAGCTTATTAACGACTAGGTTAAGCTCTAGTAAAATTCTTTGTTTTACTCAGCTGTATGAAGCATTTAGCTAAGTGAGACTCTTCATTAGGACATTAGTGCTTTTATACTAGCTGTGTAAGGTAAAAATCAGTAATTTCCAGCTTACGTTCAGGAAAAATGCATTGCAAGTAGCACAGCTTTCTCCAAATAACACCGAGCGACATGTGGCCGTGGGTACAATGGAAACGATGGCTGCAGAGTCCAGGGACCGTGCACCATCCCTGCCTCTTCCTGTCCTGTGCTGGGGACCCCTGAGTAAGCCTTGGTCAAGCAGATATATCATATAGTGCAGCAGAGTGCTGGGTAGAAATACACGCTTGGGTCCCAGAAGCCATCTCGTTATGTCAGGATGCCACAGTGCTGAGTTAATTAGCCCCAACTCCCTACAGGGCTTTAGATGTGCTCAAGCACCAGGTTCACGGGGCTGCAAAGCTTCCTGCCTCTGAGATGGGGAGTTTCTGCTGGGGAAAATGTGTGCGTGTCCCTCTTGCCAGACCCCTAACAGACATGTGAGTCATAGCACACGGAGAAAGGCTCTGTATTTTGGGTACACCAATGGTACCAAGCCAAGCTCCTCATTGTTGCGATATCTCCATCCCAACCCTCATCGGAGCAGTCAGCCAGCCAATCCAGAAGTGAGACAGAGTGGGACCACGGCATGGGATGCTGTCCATTGAGCATGATAGGACTTGTTGGAGGTCGTGTGTGAAATTGAGGGCAAGGGGGTGACTTTGAACCTGCTGAAAGAGCAACCTTTGGCTGTCCTTTGAAGTTGACCCACAACCCTGCTGTATTGGGGGACCTAGAAAAAGGAGTGAGCTCATTAATTTCTTCCTTGAAGTAAAAACTATCTCAAGGTATCATGGTATTGCTGGGCACACATGAGCAGAAGTGTTCAAGTCACAGGAAAATAAGAAAAGTGGTTATCCAGCAGCACACTGCACTGACCCTGCCCACTTGCCCAAAAAGTAGTGGAAACAATTTGAAGTAATTGTTGTTTGTGAGGGGGTTCTTCCTTTCTCAGCCATTGTCTCTTTAGAGGCCTGAAGAGATCGAGCATGGATGTGATGTAGGAGCACAGAAAGGAGGGATCAGCCACCTAAATTTAGCACTGCTGTAAACAAGAGCAGATATTTTATATCCTGTGCCATAATGCAGCTGCTGGTAAAGACAAAAAGTCAGCGTCAGAAGTGATGTAAAATAATTTCACACAGCTTAGTTTTCATTTATTATTTTACTAATGTAAGGAATGATTGCTTTGTTAATGCAATGCATTGAAGGAGACAGCACGAGGGCGAAGTGCATCTCCATTGCTGTAGCATGGCAGGAAAAGCAACACCAGCATCGTGCTCCCAGTGACCTTCTGACACTGCAAACGCTTCTGCATTGCTGGGGAATAACCAGATGCTGTCACACGGGCACTGCCACGTGCTGGCCATCAGCTCGGGGCACTTTGTGTGACACAGAAATCTTCTCCTCTTCCTCAGTCCCTCTTTGCTTGGCTGCGTGCAAGTTTAAACTTTTTATTTATTTTTAGCACTTTGAAAAAT
>NW_010293576.1:102438-105848 GCF_000700745.2 Antrostomus carolinensis
CTGCTACCTGTTTCTAACAAAAAAAGAGAGACCTGAAACTCTGTCATGCTGTAATAAGAAGGCTTTTTAAGGTTTTTAATGGAACAAAATAACAATATGGAATACAATACCCATAGCATGTGCTTGGTGCAGTGTAATTGCTCTGGGATACTCAACCCTTTTCCTATAAAGCAGGAATACCAACCCAACCATCGGAACAACTTCAATATTTTACAGTGGAATTAAATCACAGATTAAAACAGATGGTTTGAACATTTCATTATAAGCAGTGGTGCTTATTTGCTGACCATTGGCTGGTATATGTAAACATATAAAAAGGAAAAGAGCCCTTGGATACAAACTATACTCTCTTTTAGCTTTTCATTCATGGTTACAACATGGTTATGAATGTTATGGATCCAGACAGGGTCTTTAAAGGTGCTGAATTCAATTTACTTTTACCGATGAAAGGAAGAGGTCATGGAAAGTGCAGAATGGGTGGGAAGAATATTGGGGGTTTGTTAAACTGTCCTGCCAATGCAGCTCAGTTCATGGCTTGGCGGGTCTGGAGCATTCTGCATCCTTATGGCACAGAAACCCAGATCCTGGGGTGCTGCTGGCTCCCACCCACCCGGCTATGCTCAGAGTTTCACCCATCCTCCTTGGCTCATGGCTGCAGGAGAAGGTGTTGTGGATCTCTGTGCTCCAGGCTGGCCCATGCCTAGTTGAAAACCCTTTAGAAGAGCTTAAGCTGGAGATAGCTGGTGCTGCCCTATGCCTTTGTTTGCTTCTCTGGCCAAAGGGACCGGTACCTATTGCACATGGAGGCAGAGAGGTTTAATTAAATGCTTGCAGAGTACTTTGAGGTCACTGGATGAAAAAAATGCTGCTTAATGGCAAAGTGTGAACATCCAGAGTAAGGAAGAAGACTGTTGTTGAGTAGTACCCCTAAGGTGGGTAATACGTGTGCCAGTATGAGTTTTGATAAACTGAATAGGCAGAGAAAAGCCACAGTTGCTGCTCTGCTCAGCTTGTACGGCCAGGACAGGGTGGGCAACTCATGTGGTGTGACAGAGAGGGCAGTGCTGTCACAGAATCACAGAATAGTTTGGGTTGGAAAGGACCTTTCAAGGTCCATCTAGTCCAACCCCCCTGCAATGACCAGGGACATCTTCAACTAGACCAGGTTACTCAGAGCCCCGTCCAACCTGACCTTGAATGTTTCCAGGGATGGGGCTTCTACCACCTCCATCAGCCCATCAAACAAGCTCTCCTCACTGAAGGAGTTAACTCCACGTTAAGAGGTATTAAACAAACCTCTCAACAGCTACAGCAAGTACTTCCCCACGTTTCCAATGTACCAGCTGCAATCAACAATGTTGCCCCAGGTATTTAATTTTTCAGATATTGTCAAACAAACAGAATTCTACTCTAAAAATAATTATGAACAAATCTATAAACGTATTTAGCTTTAGCAGAACTGAAATGAATAGGAGTTTCTTAAAAGTGTAAATGCTGTGCCTTCAGACATTTTCCATGCTGGTGTAGGGACTTCAGGGAGTCAAAACTTCATTCTGCACCTCTCCATAGGCCGCGTGGTGAGCCAAGGATATTCTGTTTTACCCCTGCTTCGAGATGCAGTAACAGCATGAGGCAATATTAGCACCTAGGGAGAACACAGTATGTGCATTACAACCTTCCCTATGGATTAGGAAAGAAAACATTTCCCCTTCGTTGTTGGTGTGTCCAGCAATCCCAGTCAGCATCTCTCTTCCAAAGAGCCAAGTCTGAATGAGCCTGGGCTCATGGCACCCAAAGGACTGGAAAATAAATTTAATTTTTCATAGCTTCAGCGGAAAAAAATAAAGCTATGGTGCTAAGAGCTTGTTAAGCTCTTGGAGAACTGCAAAGAAATGGGAAGAAAGGTTCTGGGGATAGATATGCTCAGCAAAGCAAACAAATAGAAATAATCTATAAAATCTGCCCCCTCTCTCCTAGTTCAGTGGTGGAGCTTCTGGTGGCTTTTATGTAGTTAAGATTTAATCAGAACTTCCAGCTACCAGGGAAATATCTTAATTTCTTGACTGGTACATCACTGGGCTTTGTGGGAGCCCTGGTTACAGTATTGTGAGCTGCCTCACTACTGCTGACGTGATCCATATTACCCCAGGTCTTAAAAATAGTGGACTTCAATCGTGCAGGACAGTGCCGGGCCTCACTTCCCACACTGGGGCTCAAATCTTGAAACAACGATGTGCAAAGATGCATTCACAGGTGTCCACGTCTGCTTAGAATTTCAACCTTAAACTCTAGTCTTATAAGGGCTTTAAGAAAATGAGCATCCAAAGAGGAAAGTAGAGGAGAAGGCATTAGGTGGAGAGGATCATCTTTTTTGTGGCACTGTTCTTTTAGGATCATAGCTGCGTCTTCAGACACAGAATCCTTGATCACTGTGTGTCAGGGCTATCATGCAGAAGAGTTTGCTGGTACAATTGCATATTGTTGACAACAAACTAGAAGAGCCATTTAATAAAAAAATAAAATCTTACAATGCATGCTCAAAAGTGTAAAAAAATAATAATAAAAAAAAGGAATTGTATTTTTAAAAAAATCAGTATTTATCAATAGTCCTGGCTATAACTGGGGATTCACAGCATGGATGCTGAAAGAATGGAGAGAGCATGGTAATGAAAAAAGCGTATCCGTCATCAACAACACAATACTTACCGTGACCTAAGGTCAGGGTTGTACAGTTACACCAGATGTTAGATTTCAGCCGTGCTTTGAAATGAAGAAACACAATGGTTACTATTCCTGTAGTGTTGTGGATTTCATTAAACAACAGGTTTATCTTTCAGCTTTAAAATGTAGAGCAAGATTAGGATATTCTAACATTTAGGTTTCAGCAAGATCCAGGAAGAATAATGTAAAGTAGGGTTGGCGCTAGGAAAAAAAAAAAATGACTATTTGTGAATGCAACAGCCAGCTCTTTCTGGTGGGAAAATTCAGAGAAAGGGTGAAAGCAGCAGATAAAGATCTCGAATGGTGTAGCTGTTTCTGAAGCAGCCCTGGCAAAGGTGTGGGTGGTCCCTGGGGACACACAACACCGATGCCAGGAGAGTGGGCGTCCCTCTGAACAGGGCTGGCTGCTCCCTGGGCTTCAGCTTTTTCCTCTATTCTCAAGCGATAACGGAGGTGTGGGGCTGTCATTAGAGGAGTCCAGCCTGAAAGGTGGTTGGAATTGCTGAGGATTTCCTTTGGGCATCCCCCCAAATCCAAGTGTGACAGCCCTGGCTGCTCCCCTCACCTCCAAGCTCAGCCCATTTCTCCAAATATTCCAAAATTTCTCCAAACATTCCCTTCCAACACTGGCCTCTCTTTTGCCTTATTTGCTTTATCTAAGGTCCTGTAGCAGTCACGGTGTTTTTATA
>NW_010293577.1:0-600 GCF_000700745.2 Antrostomus carolinensis
GCCCAGGACACAGTTATTGGCCTCTGTGCTGGGAGCGAACGTTGCCAGCTCATGTCTGTGTCACCACCCAGATGCATCTGCCTGTGAGCTGCTTTGGAGATGCTTTGGCGTGGGTGACCGGCGGGCAACAGAGATGGCTCCCAGGGAGCAGTGGCAGTGGCTCTTCCTGGGAGGAGGGGTTGGTTTTTGGCTGGCTGGTGACAGGTAGGTGTTTCTGCTTGTGCTACCGAGCAGTTGTCATCAGGGGGAGGGAGCTGAAGTGTGAGGGAGTCAGGCTGAAACTGGACTAGCATCGGAATAGCATAGGCCCTTTGGCAACTCCAAAGGCTGCGGGACTGCGGAGCTGCTGCCCCTGGTCTGAGAACATCAGTTTGGCTTGGCTTTTGGAGGGGACAACGGGTGGGACTGGAGGGACCCATGGGTGCCAAGGAAAGCAAAGAAATCCCCAGAGCTCTAAGAAGGTGCGTCGTGGTCAGCCAAGGAGATGATGCTGTCGTCTGGGCTGGATGATGGCACATGGCATGCCATGGCTGGTGCTGCCAGTCCCATCCCATGTGCTCATGTGGACCTTCTGGAGCAGGGAGGGCAAACTGGGGGGCA
>NW_010293577.1:683-11879 GCF_000700745.2 Antrostomus carolinensis
GGTGGCTGGGAGCTGCAGTCTGCGCCGGGTCTTTCATCTCACTGATGGATGGTGTCTGGGCTGCACTTTCATCTGGAGAAGCGCAGGGTGTTTTCGCAAGGGCTGAATCATTGCTCTCCTGACCCATCAGTGGAGAGATCTTCGTTTGCATGTTAATGACATTTCGTGGAAGGTGTTTCTTGGCTTCCTGAGCTGTCTGCTTTGAGAGGTCACAACAATTTATTTCTGAACTTATTTATTCAGCTGGGAGGTGTCACTTGCAAGGGTAGGAGTAAAATCTTGTTTAAAATGGCACACAGTTTCCCAGGTCTTGCAAAATGGCCGCTGTGCATGGTGGGAGCGGGGCAGCAGGGAGGAGGGCGTGCTGCTTTTGCATCCCGGCAGGCTTGGAGGAGGAGATGCCTCAGCCCTGTCCCCTTGTGGGACACAGCAGAGGTCATGTTCCTCTTCCCTGGTTTTCCTGGTGCCAAAAGGGCTGCGGCCAAAGCACAGAGGGAAGAAGTTGGAAGGAGGGTTTGGTCTCTCGAGACAGACTCTGCCCTGTCTGCTCTCAACACCAGCAGCTGAGCCAAGGAGGTGGTGAGTTTCCATCGCTGCCTGACTCGAGGCTGACTTGGGGGACAGCTCTGCCCTCTCCCTGTGAACTTGGTGGCTTCATAACTTTGCCTGTTTTGTTATTTTTTTTCCCTCTAACCTTCTCTCATGATTCATTTTTGACCCATGGCATGATGCCTCTGGAGCTCTAAGGAAGCTGAGCCCAGTTTCCAGACTGTCATTCAGTGAAATGAGCTCAGGCCGCTTTATTAACCCTGCAGTAGGGATGCCACCGTGGGCAGCAGATCACTGCCCATCTCCCGAAGGTGATGCTAGCACAGGACAGTGCGGGTTGTGGCGGGGAGGCACTTTTCTGCCCGTCAGCTCTGTTTGCAAAAACCCAGCATCCTGCTCTGGGATCAGATGTCTCTGCGCTGCCTGGCTCGCCCATGATGAGTGAGCAGATGTCCGGGCTCTTGGCAAGTGCTGACATAACACAAATACAAAATTGCCCAAACACAGATTCAACACGTGTCAATGAAGTCTGAACTGGCTGCAGGAGAGCAGCTTTGACAGCCCTGTTCAGAGAGGTGGAAGACCTCCATGCTGTGGGCTCCTTCCATGTGGTGGATCCCAAAGCTTGTGGAGGTGTTACACAGGACCACTGCCCTCATCCAAGTGTGTTGCCACAGGATCATCTCATCCTCGCTGCCTTTACTCTCATTTTTTTTTCCCACTTGCCCCAGTTCATCACTTGGCAGCTCCAACCTGGCTGTCGTGCAACCTGTCAATGAAGAGCCATCATCCACTTCCCATCGTGGTGCTCAGCAGCTGCTTCAGCCCTGGGTTTGACTCCTTTTCCCCAGCTCGGCATCCCTCAGGAACTCCAGGTCAAGTCAGTGGTTGTAGAGCACACCAACGCAAGAGCCCAAGCTTACCAGGCTTGCTTGGGGCTGGAAAGCAACCACCTCTCCTGACAAAGGTGTTTGTAGCAGCCGTCCAAGCCCTGCATTGATTTAGAGCTCACTTATAGGGCAGGCTTGGGTCTGTCTTCAGGAAGGGACTGGTCCAGACAGCCTTGATGAGACCTCCCTACCCTCCATGGCCAGGCAGGCTCTGAGCTAGACCTGTCATCTCTGCTGGAGGGACAGGAGCTGACATGTCCCTGCAGTGTCACTGGGAGCAGCCTCCTGTGGTCTGTTGCTGGTGATCTCCTCCACCAGCAGGTTCAAACCTCGCTGTACTTCCCTACCTGAAGGCAGGAGCTGTGGCAGGGCTGGGTCCTCCTGGTGGTATGTTGTGGGTGGTGGGCCAGTCTTGGTCTGGTTAGCAGGACAAGGCAGCAGAGCTCAGCTGGGCCAGTGTGAGGTCTGCTCACAAGCTGGTGAGAAAGGCATCTGAGGTGAAGAGGGAATACTTACACTAATCTTCATGTTTCTAGTGTGACCTGCTTGAGCTCACACCATCCTGCTAGGCAGGAGAACATCATGCTATGTTGATCTGACACCTCCTTTCCAAATGCTCCTGACAAGTGGATGGGAGGGAGCAGGCTTGGAGGTGATGGGAATAGGGTGAGTTATGGGCAGTGTGGTCATGAGACTACACGTGTGTGCAGTGATGTGGATGGGCATGCGGTGCAAGGCTCCTGGGTGGACGGAGGGATGATGTCTGCAAGGACCTCATGGTTACAGGGAGGCCTGAACAAGGTGGATGGTATTGGCAGGGGATGGGTGAGCAATAAAGCTTCTCCCAGTGCCCCACTGGTTCTGCAGTAACTGGGTCCTGCTGCATAGGGTGCCCATGGGGTGCGGTGCCCGTGTTCTTGTGCTTTAGTCCTACCTGTTGTGTGCACATGGAAGTGCTTGCTGGGGTCTTTGGGAACTGGAGGCTGCCTTTGGTGTGAGGCAAAGGGGGAACTGCTTTAGTGGAAATGGAGAACGTCAGAAGAGATGGTGATTGTCTGGGAAAAGACTTGGATACTAAAACATCCATCAGTGTGCCTGGTCTGAGGAACAGAGAGAAGATAGCAGGATGTGAGGAGGGGACGTAGAGAGGGGACTTGAGACAGGTGTGCTGCCTGTGTGGTTTAGAAAGCTGTACTTACATACCAGACAGCAAATCTCAGTGCTGTGATCACAAAGCCTTGCTGTCCCAGCTAACAGGGATGTGCAGTAGCCAGGCAGAGAGGGGAGGTGGACCCCAAGGTCCATCCAAGCTATAGGCAGCAAGGGCACATGGACTAGACCCTCATGGCACAGCCAAGACCCTGATGGCAGGAGGAGGAACCAAACGCTTTTGGTTTGGACCCAGCAGTGCTCAGTGCCCAGCTGCCTGTGCCTCTGCCAGGTGTTTTCTGCTCTTTCAGAGTTGAGCAGAGAGGAGCTCCTGGGGCTGGTCCTGCAGGGACTGCCCTGTGTGCTGACTTTGCCTTGGTGTGGTGGCTCTGTAGACCTGCTGGTCTCTGAGAGCCTCCAGATTACCTCTGGGAAGGACCAGAGCTGGAACCAGAAGGACCTGAGAAGGCACTTTACTTTCAGGGTGAATGTAGGTCCTACTGGTTGAATGTGGGCCACAGGGCGTTGCTGTCCCTGGGCTGAGCGAGCTGCTGTGGGTGCTGCCTTCTCCTCCCCGCAGAGCTGAGCTGGCACCAGGTCTGTGCCAGGCTGCTCCCGTGGTGGGGTCACAGTGGCCTGGGGACAGTGGGGAGCTGCAGAGCTTGAAATAGTGGAAAGGCAGAAGGAGCTCTGCCCTGGCTCCTCGGGACAGGGACAGCCACAGCCCAAAACTACAGGGAAGGAGGTTTGGTGAGATGCTGGAGAACTCCTCTCTAATGTGATGAGGGTAAAGCCCTGGCGCAGGCAGCAGTGCACAGAGAGGAGTTTCTACCGCAGGAGACTATTAAAGGCTTGTTGGGCTGGAATGGATGGAGCTGCTCCTGCATTGAGCTGAGTGGGATTAAATGACCTCTTGGATCATCATCTTCTGCAGTGGTGGGCTGCTGCCACCTCCCTGGGGCTCGCAGGGGTGGTGTGGGGACCTGCAGGAGGGTTGTTGGGAATGAGCTGGCAGGAGGCTGCGGGGGCCAGGGCTGCGGAGACCAGGGCTCCCGCGTCAGCCGCAGCCGGAGTCTCACCTCCGTGAGTCAGCATTTCGCTGCCGATGATTCACAGCAGCGCTGCAAGACAGCCCTGGGCTGGTGCAGGGCTGAAATTAATTGTCTGGAAAGAGGACAGCATGAGAGGGGGGAGAGAAGATGTTTTCCCTCATCTTATCAGCACTGCCCAAGCCTGGCTGTGAGGTATGCCGGCGCTGAGCTAGAGGGAGATGTGCTCAGCCTGCAAAGGGAGCTCCATCCCCTTCCTGGTGGGACCACAGGGTTTGGTGTCCTGGCACATTGGGGCTGGTGGCTGTATCATTGTCCTAACCTGAGAGCACGGTCCCCTGCTAGGCTGGACCTCTTGGCGTGCTGGTTTGGTCACAGGCAGCCCTTGACCTTACATGACCCTGTGGGGAGGATGCGATGACCTTCCTTCCTTCGTGTGTGCATGGGGAGGCATCTCTGGTCCCTGCAGACCGTGCTTTCTGAGCAGGTGTTTCTGTAATTCAGATTAAAAATGGGGGTCACCTGCCTTCCTTTTCCTGGTGGGAGGCAGATGACCCCCAGCACATCTGGCACACCTGGAAATCCATTGAGCTATTCTGGACCAACCTGAGGATGATGGACAAGTACTTCAAAATGCTTCAAAAACATTTGGGCATCTTTCCTTGTCCTTTCTGAGCTCAGGTACCCTCAACCTGCGAGGTCAACTGTCAGAACTGCCCACAGGCATATTCCTCACGGGAGGCTTGGCCCTAGCCTCGATGCTGTAACTCACAGCCAGGTTGGAGGCAGAAGTACTGCGTCCTCGGTGCGTGCGTGTCCAGGTCGGTGCTTTCCAGCCTCTGATTTCCTTCTGAAGGATTTTTGCAGACCAGGTGTCCTGCAGCAAGCTGAAGCCTGGTGGCGATGGTTTTTTTGGCTGCATTTTGCAAGTCATTGAGGAGTTTTCCATTTGTCCCCTGTTTGAGTGTCTGTAGTGTCCAGGCACTCGGATGCTAAAGGACGGATTCTGCTCGGCTCAACAAGAAGACAACTGCTGTTGCTTGCAAATCTGTACTGCAGTGACACTTGTGAAGTATTTTCTGTGAACCTCTTGCCATCCATCTCCACCAAGGCAACAACTTGAAGGTGTTTCCTGCTGTGGGGCAGCCTGATGGGTCAGTGTCTGGCCACCTACACTGAGGTCCCTCCCAGCATGTGTCACCAGACTCCTGGTGGCTATTTCTGGCTCCTGCTCAGCCCTGTGACTTGTTCAAGTTCCTTTAACACCTTGTTGGTCATTTCACGTATCTGTGAAATGCTTCAGAGTGTGGAAATTTCCAAGTTACAGTTTTCCCTGCAGCAGCTGGAATCCAGCTCTGCTGCACATATATTTTAGGACTCACTGTGGGTATGGCTGGGGACCGGCGTCACGGTGGCTTTGGGACTCAGACCTTCTGAAGTGATGGTGCATGTTATGTTTGTGCAGTGATGATGCTGCTTTAATGTATATAATACATACATTATATATACATCATGAATATAAAGCAGGCAGAGAAAGCAGCGTAGGCAGAGCTAATTTCTGCTGGAAGACAAGCAGCGGATGGATAAAGGGCATTAAGCAGGAGGGAATCGGAGTAAATCTGTTCCCAAGAACTGTCTGGGTGGTGTGCGGGCGCTTCTTGCTTCAGGCCACAGCGAAGCTGGGGCACAGCCAGGGTGAGATGGTGTCACAGCTCCTGGGGCATGTGACCCAGTGGGGAGCTGATGGGAGAGGAGAAGGGGACTGGGAGCATGTGGGGCTTGTGAAGGTGGGTGTGGGGCAGCTCTGCTCATGCTCCTCCAGGCTTGGTGACATGGCCTGTCCCCTCCTTGTCTCCTCCATTTTGGGTTGGGAGAGCCCCTTTCCTCCTTACCCTCAAGGCTCATCATATGCAACCCAGCCCCAGTCCAGTGGAGTGGGGTGCTCCCCACAATGGGTGCCAGAGCCCTGGGTCTGGCCAGCACATCTCCTGGCGAGCTTTGCATGGGGGCCCAGGTGTGCCTATGGGGGGTCTTTTGTGACCCCAGGCACTGGGGCACTGTCCTAGACAAACTGGGAAATGTGAGGATAGGAGGGAGTGAGCCTGACTGGTGTGGGAGGCCCTGAGGCTTCCCAACAGGGGGGGGGGCACCACACTGTCCTGAGGGACCCGGGGCACGATATGGCGTGTCCTGCCTTCTGAAGTGGTGGGGGCTGGCAGGACCCTGGTGTGGGCAGCACTAGTGGGGTGCTTGATTGGGTTGGGTTGGGATGCACCCCTCAGTGCAGTGCAGTCATAAAGTCCCAGACTGGTTTGGGTTGGAAGGGACATTTCAAGGTCCATCTAATTCCAACCCCCCTGCCATCAGCAGGGACACCTTCCACTAGACCAAGTTGTTCAAAGCCTCATCCAGTCTGGCCTTCAACACTTCCAGGGAGGAGCAGCCACAGCTTCTCTGGGCAACCTGGGCCAGTGTCCAGGCTGAACAGCCCCAACCCTCTCAGCCTGTCCTCACAGCACAGCTGCTCCAGCCCTCGCATCATCCTTGTGGCCTCCTCTGGACTCGCTCCAGTCCTGAGGCAGGACCATGGTACCCTCTCCTTGGCACCATTTGTTTGTGTCTGCAGCAGCCCCAGATCTGCCCACATGGCCCAAGTCCCCGCTGTGTCCCACAGTGTCCCATGGTGTCTTCAATATGAAAGGTCAGAGCTGATGAAGGAAGCCTGTGTGCTGCTCCCCACCCCACTGTGGCTCCAAGACTTGCTTATTCTTCTCCCCACCCTCTGTTATCCTTCTTCTGTCCCTTCTGGCGTTTAAAACATTTGTCTCTTATCTTTGATAAGAGCTGCAAGACTGGAACATCTCTAGGGCCTCACAACTGTCCTTGTTTTGGAAAAAGCTCAAAAGCTCTCTTCTCCTGTGCCTGGGCACTCGTGGAGGGTGTGTGTCCTCTGCAGCAGCCTGGGAAGCTGTTGTGCTGTGGGAACTGGGGGGGATATCTCTGTCTGTAGGGAAGGGTTCCTACTCTTCTGCCCTCCCGCTCCTTGTTGGAGCTGTGGCTCTTCACCAGGGCAGGCTGCTCCGTGCTTTGCTCCTGCCCCAGTTGCTCACATGTAGCTGACCTCACCCAGTGGGTCAGTGCCCCCAGCCCAGGTCATTGGCAGGATGTTGAACCTCAAGATGGGCAGGGAGGTCGTGCTGCATGTACCCTTGTTTTTTAGTCTTTTGTGATGATGCTCTGGGGTTTCTTAGGGTTCTGATCCTGCTTTAATCTGTTGTCAGCAGTGGGGACATGGTTCCTGGCTGCAGAGCCGTTGAGGGGTGCTACTGCTCCCCTCTCCCAGACTTGCTTTCCTTGTGGTGGGGAGAAACCAGAGTGAAGCCTGTGCTGGTGTCTTTAGCCATTCAGAAAGCATGAGCCAGGCATCCCAAAACCAGAGAAATTTGGTTAAAACCCACTAATACTCTAATAGCTGCCCCTCCAGTGCTTTCTTCAGCCTGTGTGAACCTGCGAGTTAAGTGCCAAACTCTTTTGCTAATGTGAGGACAGAGCTGAACAGATGGTGACAGTGACAAGTTCAAGCAGAGTGTTTCGGGCTTGGTGTGCCGTGCCACAGCCCCTGCCCCCCTGAAACTGCAGGAAAGCTACACAGCAGAAAAGGACCTGGGGGTGTTGGTGGACAGTGGCTGAACATGAGCCAGCAGTGTGCCCAGGTGGCCAAGAAGGCCAACAGCATCCTGGTGTGGCCAGCAGGACCAGGGCAGTGATCATCCCCCTGTACTCAGCACCGGTGAGGTCTAACCTCAAGTCCTGTTCAGTGTTGGGCCCCTGACTCCAAGAAGGACATGGAGGTGCTGGAGCGTGTCCAGAGAAGGGCAACGGAGCTGGGGAAGGGTCTGGAGTACAAGTGTGCTGAATTGACGGCTGAGGGAACTGGGGTTGTTGAGCCTGGAGAAAAGGAGGCTGAGGGGAGACCTTCTGGCTCTCTCCAGCTCCCTGAAAGGAGGGTGTAGAGAGGTGGGGGGGGGGCTCTTCTTCTCCCAGGTAACAAGCAATGGGATGACAGGAAATAGCCTCAAGTTGTGCCAGCGGAGTTTCAGGTTGGATATTGGGAAAAATTTCTTCTTTGAAAGAGCGGTCAGACATTGGCACAGGCTGCCCAGGGAAGTGGTGGAGGCACCGTTCCTGGAGGTGTTCAAGAAATGTGTAGATGTAGCACTCAGGGACATGGTTTAGTGGGCATGGTGGTGATAAGTTGATGGTTAGACTTGATGATCTTAGAGGTCTTTTCCAACCTTAATCATTTTGTGATTCTGTGAATCCTCCCTCCTGCTTGGGCTGTGCAGGGCAGCAGGGGCAGGCATGGGCGTGCTGTCCCTGCACAGGGTGCCCAGGCACGGGGTGCCTGCAGGTGCCTCTGATGGCTGGAGGTTACAAGTAGTGACTAGCGCTCGCTTGGATTTAAAACACTCTGAGGATTAATGTTGTGTTTTCTCCTGCTCATCCCTGCCCCTCGCAGTACAGCAGGGCACCCCGGTGCTCCCCTCCATCCCTGCGGACAGGCGCGTCTATGCCGGAACGTGGGGAGGGTTGTCCTCTGCAAGCCCTCCTCGTGAGGGATGTGCCTGGTGGTAGTGATCATCAAACAGTACTTTTTTTAAGAAAAATGCAAGTTTGGGTGAGGTTTTTCAATGGATTTTCCAGCATTTCCAGGGCAAGGATTGACTTTGCCAGCTTTTCCCCCTCCCACCCCAAGTTCTACCAGATCAATCGGAAATATTTTGATGCTCAATATCAGAGGCTAAATCTGGAATTGAAGGAAACCCTGAATCAGCTTGTAGATAGAAGTGCTCCATGCAGCAGCTACCTCCCTGTCCTCCTCCAGGTTTGGGAATGCCTCCAGAACACTGGTTGGCTTTGCTGGGCTGGTGAGGGGGGTAGGACTGGAGCCCCTCTGCTTGGATCTAGGGACTTACTGTGATGCTGAACTGAAACCTAAGCCCAGTTTAGCCCTGACCTCTTCTATGAGTTGGGCTGTGTCCTCTGTGGTCAGATGGAGCTGGCTCCCCTTCGGTGCCTGAGTCACCAGATCACGCTCCAGGTGGCAGGGGAAATGCAAGTGGTCACCTCCTGTGCTGGGTGGGATCACAGGGACGTGAGGAAGCAGTGTCACAGGGTCAGCAGGGGTGGTGGGAGCAAGGAGGGACTCACCTGCACCTGCTGCCTTTGCAGGAGCTTGGCTCAGTGGTATGGCTCAGGCCTTGCTTGGGGGGCACCTCTGGGGTAGGGGATCCCCAAGCTGCTCCTTCTCCTGGGAGGGATGTTGGTGTGGTTTTTTGGTGGGTGAGGAGGTGCAGGATCAGGCCCAGCCCATGAGTCACATCTCTGTGGGATGACATGGTCATGTGCTGGGTCCTCGCTGAGCCCAGTGGCTCCGTGGCAGTCAGGGGTGCTCTTCTGTGGAGTGGCACCACAACTGACGTCTTTCTGCTGGCCTGAGCCCTGCACTGAACCGCACATGGAGGTCTCTTGGGCTCTGCCGGGTCTCTGTCATCCCCTCCCTTTTAAAGGGAAAAATGTGCTACGCGATTTGGCTTGTGCCACCCTGTGGGGTTCATTTGCTTCTCCTTAGCATGAAAAGTGGGGGAGCTCATCCATGAGGCAACTTCCATCCTTGGCCACTGCTGGGGCTTCCTGCTCAGAGGATGGATCCAAGCTCTTCTCAGTGGTGCCCAGGGACAGGACCAGAGACCACAGGCACAAACTGGCACACAGGAGGGTCCCTCTGAACATCAGGAAACACTTTTCCAGTCAGGGTGACCAAGCCCTGGCACAGGTTGTCCAGGGAGGTGGTGAAGTCTCCATCCGTGGGGATACTCTAAAGCCACCTGGACACAGTCCTGGGCAGCTGGCTCTGGTTGGCCCTGTTGTAAAAGGGTGTTGGACAAGGTGACCTTCTGAGGTGCCTCCAACCTCAACCAGCCTGTGATTCAGTCCTTGTGCACAGCATGGTGGTCTCTAGTGTGGGCAACATGCGAGGGGTTCAATGGGGTCCTCAATGGAGTGCAGTGCAGGCACTGATGCCACAGGGACTAAGGTGCCAGTAGGACCCCACTTGAAACCTATTGCTGTTCAGGTCTCCCCAGTGCCTTGTACACCCCGTGTGTCTCACCAGTGGCGGATTTTGGAGACAGGGAGAAGAGAGTTTCTACAGGCACCTCCATCCCTGTTAGTGGGTAGAGGGTGCAGTGGGTCCCTTCCAGCTTGGCACCCTGGGGCCTGAGCACCTAGAATCATAGAATCATTAAGGCTGGAAAAGAGCTCTAAGATTAAGTCCAACCATCAACCCAACACCACCATGTCCACTAAACCATGTCCCTAAGTGCAGTATCTACTCATCTTTTAAATACCTCCAGGGATGGGGACTCCACCACTGCCCTGGGCAACCCCTTCCAATGCCTGAGAACCCTTTCAGCAAAGAAACTCTTCCTCACATCCCATCTCAACTGCCCTGGGTGCAACTGGATGCCATTTCCTCTTGTCATGTCACCTCTTCCTTGGTTGAACAGACCCACCCCCACCTCTCTCCACCCTCCTTTCAGGGAGCTGGAGAGAGTGGTCAGGTATATTATTATTATCACCTCCAGGTGGGTGCATCATTGCTTCTTGCCAGGGATGGAGGGAAGATCCTTTCTGCTCTTGGTTTCCCAAGGCTGCCTTATGGAGCCAGCACAGGAATGTTTCATGGAGTTCAGCGCTGATCAGAGGGAGGGGACATGTCTCCCCTGCTGTGTCCCTTCTGCTTTGGGCAGTGCTCCCTGGGGCCGGGAGTTTGGCTGAGCCAGGGGGATATGCATGACATGATAAATTAGGTCTTTCCCATCACGTGTCAGGTCCAGTCTGAAGCACGGCTCCGGTCTCGGGGTCATTTTCTGCCGCCGTCTCTCCCTTTCCCACTCTGTGCTTGTCTCCTCTCTTGGCTCTGGGCTGACTCTTCCCTCTGCTTTCTGTGTCTCCTCCTCTTTGGTCATGTGGTGGCTCTGGACAAGGAGGTTTTACAGTTGTCGGTGCTGGGAGATGGGTGACGCCAGCGCTGACCACAGTGGGAGGGGTGCAGAGCAGCCCAGAACTGGTGCCCCCAGCCTCCTACCCCCATGTCTGCAGCCCCCCGGGGTGAGGGCGAGGTGGGCTTCAAGGCTGGAAGGCCTTTGAGGATGCTGAGACTGCCCAGGCTGGGACCATCTCGCAGATGTAGCTACCCGAGTGCTGCTCCAGTGGGAAACCCAATGGGTCCCCAGCCTGGCCAAACTCCTGGGGATCACTTTGCTGAGGTGTCGCGTTAGGGTGCGAACAGACCAGGCAAGGATTTTGGAAGAGAGGTGCTTACTGGGAAGTGTGGGACGACTGGTCCTCCCTTACTGCAGGCTTCTGGCTGTCCCACTCCAGTGGCTCAGGAGTCCCTGTGTGAGGCCGAGCTCGTCACCTGCCAGCATGGCTCACTTGAGGTGTCTGGCTCCACATGGGGCTTGTGGAGAGGTGTCAGGGCTGCGACCTGGTCC
>NW_010293577.1:11895-14266 GCF_000700745.2 Antrostomus carolinensis
CCCCTGCCACTTCCTGCAGAGCTGATGTTCACGGGTATGGGGATGGTCCGTGAGCATCCCAGCCCATGGCTCGCATTTGGAGAACTCATACTGGGAGCAACTGGGCAGCTGGGACTGAACAGGGTTTTCTCCCTCTACATCCAGCATGATCAGGCTCTGTGTGGCTGGACCACGTGAGTGGGTGCCTGCACACTGATAGCAGGAGCCTGCCAGGAGGCTGCCAGCAAGTTGCCAGACTTTGCCTGGCTTGTACCTCTTCCTCTGGGGCTCCTAATGGCTTGGTGTGCTCTGGAGTTTTCATCAGCACGTGTCCAAACTAGTGGGTGCTACCCAAGCACTGTTCCTCCTGCCAGTCTGCCTGCACCTCAATATTACAGAATCCCAGAATGGTGGGGGTTGGAAGGGACCTCAGGAGATCATCCAGTCCAACCCCCCTGCCAAAGCAGGTTCCCTACATCAGGTTGCACAGTAACCTCTATGCATGGTTGGGTTTTTTGGCTGCTATTAATGGTTTGAAATAATTTAATGCAAAACTGAACAAACCTGTCTGAATTTTTCATTTCCAGAGGTGGAGCAGGACCTCTTGCTTGGCCAAGAGGATCAAATGAAGAACCTGCAAAAACAGAGTACTTGTCCTGGTTTTTAGCTGGAACAGAGCTGGGTTTCTTTTTAGTAGCTAGAACAGTGTTGCATTTTGCTCTCAGCCTGAGACTTGTTATGAAAGAAACACTGATAACACACCAGTGTTTGCATTTTTGTTGCTGGAAGTGAAGGACTTCATGTTTTGTTAGTCCACAAGCACAAGATCTAAGGGGGAGAGGAATATTTAAATTAATAAGCTAAATTGGTGTTTGGACATGCCAATGGGATATTCCATATCATATCACGTCATGTCCAGTGTATTAGTGAGTGTCTCTTCCTCGTTTAGCTCTCTCTGGCTTTCGCTCGGGCTCTCGCTGTTCCAGGATTGCAGTTTTGGTTCGGGCTTACTCCTGCGGGATCGTTATCTGGAAACGGGCCGGGCTTGGTGAGTGAGTGATGAGCAGTGGCACTGGGTGTCACTCATTTGCATATTTTGTTACTGTTATCATTATCACTAGTATTTTAATATTAGTATTATTTTAAGTTTTCTTTCTATTATTAAACTGTTCTTATCTTAACCTACGAGTCTCTTTACCCTTGCTCCCAACTCCCCTATCCCCTGTGGGTGGGGGAGAAGTGGGTGAACGGCTGTGTTGTCTGCTAGCCAAGGGCTAGCTCAGTGAAACTATCACAGCTGGGCACCACTGAAAAGAGTCTCAGCACCTGCCCTTGAGATATTTATAAACATTAATAAAGTCCCCTCTCAGTCTTCTCTTTTCCAAGCTAAACAGACCCAGGTCTCTCAGTCTTTCCTCATAAGAAAGATGCTCCAGCCCCTTAATCATCTTTGTAGCCACCACTGGACTCTCTCCAGAAGTTCCCTGTCTCTCTTGAACTGGGGGACCTAGAACTGGACACAGTTTATAATAAGAAGCCCCTGCCTGCAGGCTGCCTGCCCACCCCGGGCTGCCTGGGTTCGGGGTGCTGGGCAGCACCCACTGCCACCCTGCTGCTGCTCTGCCAGTACCCTGGGGTTTCCCAGGCCCTGTCCCTCTGTTGTGACCGTGTCCTTGCTGTGCTTTAAGGGTACTTTGTGGTGTTGCATGACAGGGGTACGCAGCACATCTGGGGTACCCAGCCCCAGTGTTTGCTCGATGGTGTTGTCCCTCCCAGGGGACAAGCAGGGGACAAGGAACCACGTGCCCTGGAGGCAGGGATGTGCTGGGTGCCACGCTTTGTGCTTCCCTGTAGAGAGGGACGATGAAAGAGCTTCTGTTCATCTCTCACTGCTGGTACATCTCCAAGCTAACTAGTGCGAGGCGGGTGCGTGGGTACGCATTTTGGAGGTGGCGCAGTGTTTGCTGCCCTGGGACCCATGGAAGGGTGCTCTGGTGTGAGCTGGGCCAGAGCTGGTTTCTTTCCAGCAGCTGGAACAGCACTGGGGTTTGGGTTCAGCTGTGATTTGTTAGGAGAGAAACTCTGAGAACATCCCCATATTGGCATTTGTGTCCCTGGCACTGAAGGACTCTGTGTTTGTCCATCTGCAAGCGCAAGATCTCAGGGGGCGAGGAATATTGAACTGAATCAGCTCCATGGGCATTTGGCTCTGCCAAGGGGCTGTTCCATCTCCTGTCCCCCATGGGCAGGAGATTCGTGAGGGACTCTTCCTCTCTTGCTCTCTCTGGCTTTCGCTCAGGCTCTCGCTCTCCCGGGATTGCGGTTTCTGTTTGGGATTGTCGCTCCTGCGGGATCGTTATCTGGGAACGGGCCAGGCTTGGTCAGCGGGGGG
>NW_010293577.1:14503-14808 GCF_000700745.2 Antrostomus carolinensis
ACCCTTGCCCCCCAGTTCTGTCCCTTGGGGTTGGTGGGAGTGAGTGAGTGTCTGGGTTTGACTGCAGCCCAGTGTTGACCCAGTGAAACCACCACAGGGGGTGATGCAGGGAAGTGCCAGATTAATTTGGGCTGAAGTACAGTGGGTCCAGCTCCTTGCTGAGCAGTGTAGGAGCTGAGCTCTCCTTCCCGCTGCGTGCACAGGGATGGATCCCGGCAGGACCGCAGCGTGCGCCAGCTCTCTGGTGCCTGGCCTGGGATGAGTCAGGTGTTTGCAGGCAAGATGGGGCTGGCACCAGCATCCCC
>NW_010293577.1:14880-15188 GCF_000700745.2 Antrostomus carolinensis
GCCTAGTTCCCAGCTGGGCTGCGGTGCACATCAATCACTGCGCGGGGGTGTTGGGGTTGAGGAAGAGGCGGCTCTGCGGAAAGCGCTGCCTGGGACACGGCGGCAGCGAGGAGCTGTGCTGGAGGCATGGAGAGCTGGCACCAAGGTAGGGCTGGCACCGCCACAGAGAGGGCAGCCGCGCAGTATGCTGTGCACTGCAGCAGCTGCCCGCAGGATGCTCTCAGCTTTAGCTTGGGGAGCACCAGCCTGGGTGGGATGCAGGTCCTGGAGCCAGAGTGGGGGTGATGGGGCACTTTTCCAGCCAGGGT
>NW_010293577.1:15309-15544 GCF_000700745.2 Antrostomus carolinensis
CCGTGGGGGATGGCCAGGACTCCCCGCCGGGAGCCATGCACTGCATGTGCTGCCTGTGCTCTCATCCTGCCTGTCCCCAGAGCCAGCTCAGCCCCTGCCCCATGGCAGCGGTGCTGAGACCTGCAGCCCTGGTGAGCTCCTCTGTTGTTCATGGGGGCTGGCAGGTACCTGGGCCCCCTGCCTGGCCTCATGCAGCTGCTGCCACCCCGCAGGGTGCTCCCTGTGCCCAGCTTTC
>NW_010293577.1:15599-17130 GCF_000700745.2 Antrostomus carolinensis
AAACGCAATGGCAGGGGAGGAGGGTGCTTGGTTGTTCCCCAGCTCTGTCCACCCCTGAGGCCCATGGAGCCTGTTCGGGCGCTCAGCACGGGGCTTTGCCCAGAGCCTCATGCCTGCCCCTGTCTGTCTGTCTGTCCGTGATACTTCAGAAGTGATGCATCGTGGATGGGCAGCATCCTCAGCAGGGACTGAGGGGCGGAAAGCAGAGCCCAGGAGCAAAGGAGGATGCTCAGCCTGGAACACCAGCTGAGTGGGGGAAAGGGGAAAGCGGACTCGGTGAAATCCTGTTTGGAGGTGGCAGGGAAGGAAAGGCTCTGGGAGGGGAGTGCTGCTGAGGCTGGAGCTGGGATGTGCTGGGATGTGTGGGGGCAGAGTGTCTGGGAAAGCCGTGAATCCACACTGCAGCTTGAAGTGGAGGGTGAAGAGGAAAACACCAAGGGAAGGAGGAGCAGCCAGGGAGATGATGGGAGGAGATTACAGGCATGATGAGCAGGTCTACCTCTGATCCTGCTCAGGCTTTCTTTGCAGTCACCATTCCCATGTGTGTGTTTCAGAAGCCTGAAGCTCCAACCAGCTCCAACCCTTTCAGCTGATGAGGAGATGCCCTGAGGAGAATAGCCCCCAGCCCATTTTGGGTACAGCTGCAGCAGAAGCCAGCCAGCCCTTGCTGAAAACTGGGGTTGTCCTTGCCACATGGCACCAGGGACTATGGGTGCAGAGGGGGCCTTCAGCCAGCACCCTGCACAGGGAAAAGGTCCAGGGAGATGGCACCCACTGCCTCTGCCAGCCCCTGCCTGGGCAGCTGCCAGCCTCTGCATCGAGGCTGCGGTGTCCCCGGCTTCACTTCCGAGGGGATGTGCTTGAGCAAGGCTCAGTGCTGGGAAGGACTGGGACAGCCAGGGTAGGCTGCCTGCCCTGCAGGGTTGGGTCCTGCTCCTGCTGTGGGTAATATTTAGGAACAAATTAAATGATTTGGGACAGCGTTTCCACTGGTCTCAATCAAGTTTGCTGCAGTTGTGGTCTAAACCTCTTCTAAAGGTTTGTGGTGGCACATACATCAGTTAAATTGTCCCTTTGGCAGCATGCTGGGACCCATGGCCTTTCTCCACCTGTGGGCCCCCCACACTGGGGTCTCCTGGGAGGCTGTCCTGCAAGGTGGGGCAGCTGGAGGTGGGTTTTGCATCTGGGGAGTTCTGTGTGATGGCAAACGCTCCGCACGACTGGCTTCTCACTGTCTGAAAGTGTGCTTGCTGCCTTTAGGGCAGGGGTGGCTCCTGCTGAGGGCACAGAGCTGCTCCCATAACAGACATCTGCTTTTGGAGTTCTCCATGCTGTAGGAGAGTCCATGGGAAGACACCTCACTCCCCAGGGTGGAGAAGGAGCTGGGACAGGTCACACTGGCCACCTCACCATGAGTGCTGCTCAGGTCCCTGTGGAACCCTGAAGGTACTCCAGGGTGCTGAGCCCCCTACCCTGGGGTGCAGAGGGAACGGCCTTGGTGGTCTTCTCCTGTGGCTGGGCCTGCAGCAGC
>NW_010293577.1:17211-17495 GCF_000700745.2 Antrostomus carolinensis
TGCTGACCGTGGGCGCCCGGCCGGCCCCGGGCCCCGCTGCCCGTGCTGCTGCCAGCAGCCCTGGGCCACGTGGCAGTGCCCCGGCTCTGTGCTTCCAGCACCTCTGCTTGGGGCAGGACATGGGTGGGCAGAGACCCTGGCCGCAGCACTGCCCACATGGACACAGCACCGGTGCCCGGCAGCTCCTGAATGCGGCTGTTGTGGCTATGCCCGGCAGCATGGTGGTGACAGTGTGGCGGTGACAGTGTGGCCTCCCTGCCCGCGCTGCCTGTGCCAGGACTGGG
>NW_010293577.1:17549-19144 GCF_000700745.2 Antrostomus carolinensis
CACATCTGCAGGGCTCAGCTGCCATGGTGGGTGGCTTGTGCCAACCCCGTGCCAGCCCCGACTGCCCTGGGGCATCTACTGGACCCTCTTACCCTGCAATGGGTTGACAGCCCCATGGTGGGGACTGGAGCCGTCCCAGCACAGGGTCAAGCCTGCTTGGTCTTCCCACTCCTCCCTGAGCCTGTCCTGCCCTGGGAGGATGGAGGGACTCATTCCTCCCTACTCCGTGTTCCATGCTGCTGGGACAGGAGCAACACCACGGGGATGGGCTCAGCAGGCCCTGGCTGGGACAGGGCCCATCGGTGTGCCCGCACTGAGCCTCATTGCCCTGCTGCGGCCTGGGGATGGGCAGGGCCAGGGAGATGGTGGGCACCCACAGCACGTTGGGCAGAATGGAGAACAAGTGATGGGACTGAGTCGTGCTGGGACTGGGGGAAAGGGGACGGTGGCTGGGATCCCAAAGCAGGGTGACAGGAGAAGCCAGGCCATGATGGGAGCAGGAGATGGTCCTTGGGGGCTCTGCTACCCTGGCACTCCCGTGTGACGCTCTCGCCTGCTTCAGCGGAAAGTTTGGATCCCTGGATCAAGCTCCTTGCCCATCAACAGGAGGTTTGAACTGGAGTGTAATATGCAAAATTAGGGCTGGCTGGGAAAGGTGGGATGAATCCCCAGCCTGCCACCCTTGAACAAGATCCAAACGGAAGCGATTGGGAATGATCCACACTGGGATTGGAGCTGGGAGCGTGCAACTGCTTGAATTTGCAGTGGAAAAACAGCAGCCCTGTTTCCTCTGTGGAAAAAAAATAATCCACTGCTGACCTTCAAAATCTTCTGGTGCGAGCCTCAGCTGAGCACTGGGGTCTGTTGGGAGAAGCTGAGCTGACGTTTCTCAGGGGCTGGTGGCAGGTTGTCCTGCCCATTCTGGCCAGGAGAGTTTGGTCCTGGGGCAGAGAGGTGAAATCCTGGCTCTTTTGGTGTGAACCAGGTCCCTCTGCAGTGACCACACAGCCCTGGCACGGCTGGCATGGCCAGCAGCAGCAACACTGCCCACCAGGCCCCCGGAGAGGGCTGCTGCTGGGCAGGCTGAGCCCGTCTGCAGGAGCTCTGTCTTCTCTGCCTGTCCCTTCCCCCTTCCCTTGGCTCCTCTCCATCCCCTCCCACCCCCGGGAGCCAGTTTTAGCAGTTTTTCTGGGTAAAGTTTCGCATCTCCCCGTTGTGCTGAGGACACCTGAAAGGCAGAGGTGAGACATGAGCTGTGCTGTGAGGTGTCTTTTCTGGGCAGGCTGAGCCCGTCTGCAGGAGCTCTGTCTTCTCTGCCTGTCCCTTCCCCCTTCCCTTGGCTCCTCTCCATCCCCTCCCACCCCCGGGAGCCAGTTTTAGCAGTTTTTCTGGGTAAAGTTTCGCATCTCCCCGTTGTGCTGAGGACACCTGAAAGGCAGAGGTGAGACATGAGCTGTGCTGTGAGGTGTCTTTTCTTTGTAAAAGAAAGAAAGTCAGCAAGTTTGTGAAGGACGCCAAGCCGAGCGGTGCGGTTGGTTAAGCAGAGTGATGGGATGGCATCCGGAGGGACCTGGGAAGGCTGGAGGGGTGGGGGC
>NW_010293577.1:19262-21263 GCF_000700745.2 Antrostomus carolinensis
TGAGCCAGCAACGTGCGCTCACAGCCCAGAGGCCAATAACCGTGTCCTGGGCTGCATCCAGAGCAGCGTGGGCAGCAGGTCGAGGGAGGGAATTCTGCCCCTCTACTCCGCTCTCCTGAGACCCCCCCTGCAGTGCTGCCTCCAGTGCTGGGGCCACCAACACAAGACAGATGTGAACTGCTAGGGTGGGTCCAGAGGAGGCCACAAACATGATCAGGGGGATGAAACAGCTCTGCTGTGGAGAAAGGCTGAGAGAGTTGGGGTTGTTCAGCCTGGAGAAGAGAAGGCTCAGGGGAAATCTTACTGCATCTTCCAATGCTTGAAGGAGCCTTTAAGAAAGACAGAGAAAGACTGTTTAGCAGGGACTGTAGTGACAAGACAAGAGGCAATGGTTTTAAACTGAAAGAGAACAGGGTTAGACTGGACATAAGGAAGAAATGTTTTACAGCAAGGGTGGTGAGACAGTGGACCAGGTTATTCAAAGAAGCTGTGGATGCCTCATCACTGTAAGTGTTCAAGATCAGGCTGGATGGGCCTTTGAGCAACCTGATCTAGTGAAAGAAGTCTTGCCTATGGCAGGGGGGTTGGACTAGATGGTCTTTGAAGGTCTCTTCCAACTCAAACCATCTGTGAGTCTAAAGGTGGTCTTTCCCTGTCTGCCTTAGGTCGTGGTCCTGACCAGGCTCTTGCTCTCCTATTCCTGCTAGAACAGTGTTTAGGTCATTGAGATTTACAGGAGGTGATTGTGGTGGGATGTCATATCACCAACCAACTCCTCCAGCCCCAGGGTGGCTGGGTCCATGGCCTGGAGCTGCACTGGGACCTCATCCCTGCTTTAGTGCTGCCAGGGCTGGGGCAAAGCCTGGGCTTTGGCAGCTCAGGGAGAAGCCGGCTCCCTGCTCGTGCCATGTGGGCTGTCCAGAAACAGGGATCTGAAATATCCCGTATGGGCTTTACACTCCCCAAAAGTGCAGTTTTTCTGGTGTTGCAGGTGTTACTCAGGGCTGCTTGTGTGGCTGCTCTCTGGACCAGGTGGGTGATGTGACCCTGGGCAGATGCTGCCAGTTGAGCCAGCTCGTCCAGCCGCAGCCCTCAGGCACTCTGGTGGCCGTGATCCCAGCTGGTCCCACACAGTGGGACACGGCGCAGGGAGCCCAGCCATGGGGAGCTGGTGGGGCCTGAGCAGCCTGAGTGGTGGGTGGGTGACAGTCACAAGGGGTGCTCGTTGATATGTGTGTACATGGGCCATCCCAGGAGCCCCCACCAGCCCCACGCTGCAGTTACATAATGGTTTCAAGAATGTAAAGATGATAAAAACATGTTACTGAGTCCCCAGCTGGGGACAGGAAGCACGGGTTTGGTTTTGCATCTTGCACGGGACCGGCAGCTGGAGCTGGAGATGGGCTTCATCCTGCCTCTGCCCGGGGTCCGGCCACGCTGGGCATGGGAACCCAGCACCCTGCTGCTGCTGGGGAGTCCAGAGGGGAAAAAACCAGCTGTGCTGGGTGCAGTGTGTGGAGTTCTCCATGTCTGCAATTTCCTGTGTCAGTGCAGCCTTTACCCTGACTCACAGCCTGGTTTTTCCTCCCAGAATAAACCCTTCCACTCATAGAAAGCATGAGTGAAGGTACTGAAGGCCCCAGGCTGGGGGGAGCAGGGGGTTGTGGGCAGCCCCACTCCCCTCTGTGAGTGCGGGGATGGGGTGTGAGCCCCGTGTCCTGACTGTGGTGGGTCCTTGTCACCAGGTCCCTCCCCACACCACTGGCTGGTGTCAACTGGGTACGAAATCCTGACACCCTGTGCTGCTGCCACCGACCGTTGGCAAAGCCACCTGCGGGAGTGGGCAGGGAGCCAGTGTCTGGCAGCAGCTGCCCAGCCAGCATCCTCCATCCCCATGCGCCCGGGTGACACCTCCTGTCTCTCCTTGTGGGTGGCGGTGACAGGACAGGGTGAGCAGTGGTCATGACGACGGAGACGGGCCCTGGTTCGGAGGTGAAGAAC
>NW_010293577.1:21283-23530 GCF_000700745.2 Antrostomus carolinensis
CGCAGCAGCAGCTGGAGGCAGCCGCACACGTCCCCAACCCCACCGACCGGGACGCTGAGGCCAATGAGAAGCCCAGGGCACAGCCCGATGCCCGGAGTACGGAGCTGGTGAGTGGGTGGCATCTGGGTGCCACAAGATTCGGCAGAGAGGAAGGCGCAGCAGAGGACAGGGACGTGCCACTGCTCTCAGCTGCCCGTCACCGTGTCCCCGCTGCAGCACGGGGGCTGTGGGGAGCCTGGTGAGGTGGGCATGTCCCCTGTGCTCTCAGCCCCAGGGGAACATCCTGGAGGAGCAACCTTCCACAACCAGGGCAGCGGATGGGCTCTGCCAGCTCCCTCCCTCTGGTCCTTGCGGGCAGGACGGGCAGAAGAAGCAGATTGGCAGCTCCAAGTGCTGATCCTGCTGGAAATAGCACTGCTGGGGCTGCCAGGGTGGGGGTAAGTGGGTGGCCCCATGTCCCAGGACTGAGCTGCCCCTGGCAGGACTGGGAGCAGCTGCACCCCGACACCGGCCTCGGAGCCGCCAGGGAGCTGTGCTGCTGCTGGCAGGGTGGGTGCTGCCCTGGCCCTGCCCGCTGCGCCCATGCAGGGAGGTTTCAGGTGCTGAACTGACCCCGGACTCATGGCTGTCCATTCTCCAGGGACCCTGGTTGTGCCAACAGCATGGGATGGGGAACTAGGCTTGGCTGTGGACTCCCAAGAAGTCATCAGCCTCCCCCCATCAGCTCCCTCTCCTGCCTGCTGTTGGGGACCTTGCCCTGCCTGTCTGTCCATCCATCCTGGCAGTGGTGTCGGGTAACCCTGTGCGTCTCCCCATTCCAGGGCACAGAGATGGAGGAGAAGGATTACAGTGAGACAGATGGGCTCTCTGACAAAACAACCCCCAGCAAGACCCAGAAGTCACCCCAGAAAACCAAGAAAATGAAGAGTGCTCTCTGCAGAGTGACCCTGCTCGATGCCTCCGAGTACGAGTGCGAGGTGGA
This sequence comes from Antrostomus carolinensis, assembly GCF_000700745.2. Taxonomy (NCBI): domain Eukaryota; kingdom Metazoa; phylum Chordata; class Aves; order Caprimulgiformes; family Caprimulgidae; genus Antrostomus; species Antrostomus carolinensis. The sequence continues at coordinate 22,266 of NW_010293577.1, forward strand.
GGTGAGTCCCAGCCTCAGGGGGCTCTGCTGGCACCCAGGAGGGGACATGTCTGAGGGGCACCAGGACCCTGCCCAGCCCAGCAAATCCCCGATGTCAGAGCTTTTTCCAGGACAGCTTTGTAGTATCTCACTGCTAGGGACAAGTATCCACAGAAATAGCAGTTTAAGCTGAAATTTCAAAATAAGGAAAAAAATCTGGAAAGACAGACCCTAGCAGGGAATTTCAGCCCAGTAAATCCAAATTTGGCAGCTACTCATGGTAGTAGAAAACGGCATCTAAAAAGCAGAAGCTCAATAGATGGGGGATGGAGCTCTGGCTGACAATATGTGCATGGCACATCTACGCGCCAGCCTGTCTGCCGGCCCCTTAGGAGCACCGTGTGTTGGCTGTCCCGCACGCGTGGGCAAAGGATGTGTGTGTGCACGTGTTGGTGTGAAGGGGCTGACACTCGTGGCCCCACATGGCTGCCTCAAGCGGGTTTGCATCCATCTGCTCCGTGTCTCTCATACCTTCCTGTCCCTCCCATCAAGGCCAGCAGGCCAGGGACCGCACGGGGAGGTGTCAGAGCCTGGCAGCATCACGCGTCTGCGTGTGTAGGTATGGGGGGAATGTACAGGGGGTACACGTGCGCATCCTCGGAGCTGCATCCCCGTGTGCATAGGCAGGGTGGTATGCCTGGGCAGGTGCTCCAGCACCCTGCTCTGGGTGCATGGGCCACCCACTATTTGTGAAGCGTGGGGTGCGCGTGGCATGGACGTGCACATACAGGGGGGTGTGCACTGGGGAGCATTTCCCTGGTAGTGGCTGTCACCTCAGGGAGGGACAGAGGGGACTGGCACCGGCCAGCAGCTGCCTGGGCGTTGGGAGATGCTCCAGCCACTGTCAGCGCAGGGACCGCTCCCTTCTAGGACAGGCTGATGGATTAAATCAGGAGTTGGGTCTGGTTTTTGTGGAAGGGTCCCATGACCCTGTGGTGGGAACAGAGGCAGCTGGGAGGAGAAGCACTGGCTGGGAGTGCCTGTTTCTGTCCCCAGCGCTCCCTGCTGTCCCCTGCCCTTGGGCTGAGGTGGGCAGCGCTGCTCTGACCTGTGCCATTGTCCTGGTGGCAGGGACATTTTTAAGAAAGGGACGTTTTTAAGAACTGGCAACTTTGCTTAAAAACACAAAAGCTGAGGTTGTTCAGGAGCAGAAGTCCTAGAGCCTTTGCCAGGGAGACCTTTGCTCTTGCTGCTGGCAAGCGGGCAGGCGGGTTTTGGTTGGCAGT
>NW_010293577.1:23605-28559 GCF_000700745.2 Antrostomus carolinensis
TATGCGGGTCCTGCCTCCCCCAGGTCTCGTCTTTGCAGGACTGATAAGTGGAAGGAGCGTGGCTGCCTGCTCATGGGGGCAACGAGCACCCCGAGGCAGGTGGGGGGGGTCTGGCCCTCTGCCCGTGGTGTTGCAATGGGGCCTTTGGTATCCACACTCCAGCAGCCCTGACTGTCGCTTTAGCGGTAAAATTTGTCACAAAACTGCAGGAAATGGGTTGTCACAAAGATGAAAGCCCTCCTGAAGAAGGAGCAGAGCACCCCGGGGACTGCAGGGGCTCATGGGGCATAGGAACCACTTGCCTGAGCCCTGGTGGGGTCGTTCTTGCCCTGGCTCTCCCCGTGGCATTGACCAAGCAAAACCAGTGTGTGAGCAGAAACATGGGCTGCAGGCTTGCTGGTGACTTTGTGAGCAGAGCAATGTCCCTCACTGAGCATGGGCAGGGATGAGCTCCCTGCTGTTGTGGTGCAGAAGATGGAATCAACTTTTGGATTTTGCAGCAAAGGCTGCTTTTGCATTTCGTCTTTTTTTCGCAGGCCCCGTGGGAATGGTTGTGCCTTGCCCACATGCTTAATTAAGGCTTAATTCAGTAAAAATCACAATGGGGAGTCAAACCATCAGTGTGATACCCCGGCACATGCAATGGGTGAGCCCCTGCCTTCAAAACGCAGGTCAGCAGGAGGGAGGAGACCCAGGAAGGTGACTGCAACTGCTGGCAAATCTTTGCAGGGCAGCAGGAGGCCAGCGCACAGCTGAGGGCAGTGGCTCACCGGGGCTGTGCCGCCTGGTGTCCTGGGTTGCCATCCTGGTGTCCTGGGTTGCCATCTGTGGGGCACGTGCTGGAGGTGCTCTGGTAAATGGATGCCTTGGAGAGGGGAGATGGGAGCTGCCAGCCTGGAAGGTTGTAAACAGGAGAGACACACACAGGAGGAGTAGTTCTTCCATCTCCATGAGTGACTGGGCCTGGCTGCCAGTGGGAATGAAGCAAATTCAGGGGAAGGACCAGAAAGCGAGGGTGCCCTCCATCCCTGCGTGTGGCTCTCATTTGTCAGGCCGTGCTTCGGGACCCAGCTGCCACCACCACCAGTGAGGATGGCGTTGGGAAGGAGCTCATCTTATGGGCAGCGCTGGCCAGCATGACCTCTGGGACATGTTTGTCCCAGCTTGCTGGTCTGGAGTGGAAGTGCCTGGGCTGGCTGGACCCCTCTCTGATTGGGCATCACCGTCTCCTGGTGTGATGGGTGATAAGCCAGGTGGGCACCAGGTCTCCCTGGCCCGAGGGACCTGCTATCTGCACAGTACTGGCTGGGCTCAACTGGGATCACCTGTTCCCACAGCCCTGGAACCAGCTGGGTGTCCCCAGAGCGGTGCTGCCAGGTGGGAGGGCTGCTCTCCAAGGCAGCCCAGCACCTTTTGGTGGTCACTCAGAGAACCAGGGCTGCCCTGCCCCTCTCCAGTGCTCCCTGCCTGCACCCAGTGGGTGCTGCCTGCACCTGCCAGGTCTCCAGGAGCACAAGGGAGCCTGGTCACCATCAGCCTCTCCATGTCCCTGGCAGAAGCACGCCCGAGGCCAGGTCCTCTTCGACATGGTATGCGAGCACCTCAACCTCCTGGAGAAGGACTACTTCGGCCTCACCTTCTGCGACTCGGACAGCCAGAAGGTGAGCACAGGGGGGTCCCTCTGTGGCCACCCCTTCCATGGTGCGGGGCTCCCCTGACCCACTGTCTCCTCATTGCAGAACTGGCTGGACCCCTCCAAGGAGATCAAGAAGCAGATCCGCAGTAAGTGCCTGAGGAGGGTCCATCCTCTCCAACCCCAGATGTCCCACAGGGCTCCTTGGTGTCTCAATCACGAACTGTCCCTCCAGGGTGTCCCCTCCCCACTCGCCCTGGAGGGGACCTTTGGCAGCTGGCCTGGGGACAGGGATGCTGTTGCTCATTCGGCTGCCTGTTCCCACCTCTCCTCTTACTCATTACGGGCGTCAGGGGCAAAGGGCCCCATCTGTGCTACCAGAGAGCTGGCTGAGACCTGGTCCCTCTCTGGGCACCATTCCCACCTGCCCTGAGCATGGAGGACAGTGATGGGGAGAAGAATGGAGGGGGCTTGTGGGAACAGGTGCCTTTGCTCTGGATGTTGCCTTGCTGGGGCGGCAGAAGGGCTGTTGCCCAAGGTGTCACCTTGTGGGACGTGTGAGGCGTTTGCTGTGACGTTGGTAGCCACACAGAGCTGATGGCTCCTGAAGTTGTGCTGCTTTTCTCTCTCCAGCTGCTTGGGGAGGATTAACCAAGTTGTACTGGTGTCCCGCCGGCTGTTCTCCCAGCAGTTTCTGGAGCCCCTGCCCTGTGCTGGGCTCGAGAAGAGTCATATGCCCAGACACTCCTGCACACCTGCATGCTGCCAGCATGGGTGCTGTACCTACTGCTCTCTCCTCTCCCTAGGTGGGCCCTGGTACTTCGCCTTCACCGTGAAGTTTTACCCTCCAGACCCTGCCCAGCTCACAGAGGACATCACAAGGTGAGCACCACCCCTCCACAGGCACAGCTGCCAGGGCATCTCCCAGGGGACCAACTGGGAGCATGTGGAGGTGCAGGGCTCAGGCAGGACATGGGCAGCTGAGGGATATCTGGGGGCTCGCTGCCCTCCCGCTGCATGTGCCATGTCTAAATCATGCAGAGCAGGGCCAGGAAGGTGCCATGGGAGGCGGCAGTCCCCTCAGAGAGCAGTGTCACGTGGGGTCCGTGCTGCCGTTCCCCAAGGAACCTCTGCCCCGCTCTAACCTTCTGCCCCCTCTCGCAGATACTACCTGTGCCTGCAGCTCCGTGCGGACATCACCACGGGGCGGCTGCCCTGCTCCTTTGTCACACATGCCCTGCTGGGCTCCTACGCTGTGCAGGCCGAGCTGGGCGACTATGACACCGAGGAGCATGTGGGCAACTATGTCGGTGAGCTCCGCTTCGCCCCTAACCAGACGCGGGAGCTGGAAGAGCGCATCATGGAGCTGCATAAGACCTACCGGTGAGCCCCAGGAGAGGATGGGCTGGTGGCGAGGAAGGCACCAGAGATCTGGCTCCTGGCTGGTGGGGCACCTGGCCATCTGTCCCCCTCTCTGTCTCCCTGCAGGGGAATGACACCCGGGGAAGCAGAGATCCACTTCCTGGAGAATGCCAAGAAGCTCTCCATGTACGGGGTGGACCTGCACCATGCCAAGGTACGGGGCTGTGGTGTGCCCCATCCTGCCCTGCTGCCTGCACCCCCCTCCCTGCCCAGCACCTTCCCCCACAGCGAAGATTCAACAAGGACACGGTTCTGGGCAGGTGGCTCTGGGTGGCCCTGCTTTGGACCAGAGGACCTCCAGAGGTCCAACTTCAACTAGTCTGCGATTCAGTGACTCCTCTGTCAGCCGGTCCCCCATGGCAGAGCAGGAGGGAGCATGGCACCACTGGCCAGACTGGTTCTTACTGGGCAGCTGAGCAGTCCCCTCCTGTCCCTCTTGCCTCCTCCAGGACTCGGAGGGCATTGACATCATGCTGGGCGTCTGTGCCAACGGCCTCCTCATCTACAGGGACCGACTGAGGATCAACCGGTTCGCCTGGCCCAAGATCCTCAAAATTTCCTACAAGAGGAGCAACTTCTACATCAAGATTCGCCCGGGTGAGGTGGGTGCCATGGACCAGTGCAGTCCCAGGGTTCTGCTGAACTGGGTCTGCCTCATGGGGAGGTGTTCACCTGTCTCCAGCCTCTGCCCCAAGGGTCCCAAGTTAGTGACCATGCTGGCCAAGAGAGCACATCTCCTGTGGTGTATGGAGGCTTTCAGCAAGTGCTTTCTTGTTCGTGCTCTCATTTTCTTACTGGCAAAGTGACTTCAGCAGGCTGCGGGCACCTCAGGCTCCTTTCCCCACCAGCCAGGCACCATGACCCCACTGGCATAGGGACGTCACCCAGGAAGCGGGGTTGAGGGCCATTTTTTATGTCTTCCATACTTCCCAAAAGAACATCAGGAAGCTTTGTTTGTTTGTTTTCCAATTTTATTTTCACTCTTTTCACTTTTACTCACACTTAATGGAAGAATGCATTTCCACCCACATTTTCCATCAGGCAGGAGGGCAAGGATGGTGCATCTAAAATGGATAGCAATGTCCTCTCACCAGAATGAGCTGCAAAAAGGTTTTTGTTTCTTGAGGGAATTTCTTTTGCACTGTAAAGCCATTTACAGTTGAGGAAAGTGCTTGGTCCAAAAGTGTGGGGGTGTGATCCCACCACCTAGTGAGGCTGGGCATGGACCTTTCCAGCACTGGTTTGAAGAAATTTTTTTTTTTTTGCATTGTCATGGCTCCAGCCAGGGGAACGTGAGGGGCTTGGCAAGGCAGGTCCCATCCCACCGTGTCCTCCAGGGCAGGATCTGCTTGTAACAGCATGTCTCTGTCTCCCCCAAGTATGAACAGTTTGAGAGCACCATTGGCTTCAAGCTGCCCAACCACCGCTCTGCCAAGCGTCTTTGGAAGGTCTGCATAGAGCATCACACCTTCTTCAGGTGAGGAGACCTTCTCCAGGCCTCCCTTCTCGGAGGCAGACGTGCTTCTGCCTCTGCCACAGTGGGTACACATGGGGGGCAGTGCCAGGGGGCACGGCTGGGGCTGGCTGATGGCACTCCACTTCTCTCACCCCCAGGCTGGTGTCCCCAGAGCCACCCCCAAAGGGCTTCCTGGTGATGGGCTCCAAGTTTCGCTACAGTGGGCGGACGCAGGCGCAGACACGGCAGGCCAGCGCCCTCATTGACCGCCCGGCTCCCTTCTTTGAGCGCTCCTCCAGCAAACGGTACACCATGTCTCGCAGCCTTGATGGAGGTATGCCCCAAATTGGGGAGGGGGAGGGAGATTGGTCTGCTGGCGGGAGCGAGGGGGATGCTGTTCGGCTCATCTCTGGGGGCAGGGGGCTGGCAGGGTTAAGGCAGCC
>NW_010293578.1:0-322 GCF_000700745.2 Antrostomus carolinensis
GGGAACACTGACCTGGGGTGCTGGGGAGGAATGAAACAGCTTGGAGCAGCCAGGGCAGGGGGAGCAGCCTGGGACAGGGGTGAGCCTGTGGAAAAGGCCCAGTGGGAAGGTAGCACTTGGGTGTAGCATGAGACTGGTGGGGGTCAGGAGATCACCGGTGTGTGGAAAGCCTCCTCTGCAGGTCCCATGTGGGAGGAGGGTGAAGGTTGCGGTGGAGCACCCCAAGGTGCTGGTCAAGGGCTGGAGCAGCTCTGCTGTGAGGACAGGCTGAGAGAGTTGGGGCTGTTCAGCCTGGAGAAGAGAAGGTTCCAGGGAGACCTTC
>NW_010293578.1:574-25848 GCF_000700745.2 Antrostomus carolinensis
TGCTGGCAGGGGGGTTGGGACTGGATGAGCTTGAAGGTCCCTTCCAACCCAAACCAGTCTGGGATTCTATAAAGCAGGGGTGGGGTGGAGCTGGTTGTGTTGCTCTGGTTTAAGAGGCTGTGTCCATGGGTCTGTCCTCTTTCCCACTGAGGCTTAAGCCTGCAGTGCCCTGGGTTGCTGTGTGTCCCAAGCAGTGGAGAGCTGCTGTAAGAGCAGGGGAACCAGAGGAACATGAAGCTAGAAACCATAATTTGTCGTGTATTATGTATCACATCATTTATCCATGAGCCAGAACTTGAAACTAAAATCCTGCTCACATGCTCTTGAAGATCTTGTGACAGAGCTGGTGAATCTTGTAGAATTTCCCATTTTGAAACATCCTTCTCTTTCTTTACCTAGTTCTGCTTTTTTTTTTCTCATGGCTTTTCCTCAGCGTGCAGCTTTGCTGTGTTGTAATCCAGCAGGATCTGTGTGTCTCTGGTGCATACTGGTGCAATGTTTAATTTAACTATGTTTAAAGTGGGGGTTTTTTGTTTTTTTTTTACATTTTTCCAGATGGAAACTTTATCAATATACTAACTTAAAAATAATGATTAATTCAGAATGAAATTGCATTCTGGCTGAGGACAAGAGTACTGCTGTTTCTCTGGCTTCTCTTCCCCAGCCCCCTGCTAGAGGGTTTGAAAAGCCACCTAAGGCATTATCTACAGGACAATTCTAGATCTAATTTCAGGTGAACTTGTAAAACAGGTCAGGTAAAGATGTTCTTGGTGCAGTTCTTTTGAGATGGAGAGACCTTCACCACTAGAGGACACCACCTGCCCGCTCCTGTGGGCTCCGTGCTCATAGCTGATGTCATTCAGGAACTTCATCAGATCTCCTTTAATGCAAAATTAATACTCTTGCCACTTTGTGGTGCAGTCTGTGAAAGGACGTTCGAAGGAAAGCACTCACATTAACTATCTTGGGCTACAATCTCATGGTCAGGGAATGGCTTTTACTTTAGCAGCAGCAGAAGAGATGTTTTACTCTAAATTATAAATAGCTCTAAGTGTCACTGGGGAACTCAGAGGCTTACCTAGGGCAGCCAGTGAAGCCTTCACCCCCACACTGGATGGGGATATCCAGCAAGATTCCTGTTACCAAAACTCATCTTTTCCATAGTTTTTTGGAGCAAAACCCCAAGTGTGGGGTCTACAGGTTTAGTTCCAATCATCTCTGGTTGTCTTTCTGGTGGTCAAGGCTACTGTGAGATGCTTTTTGCTACAGGAAGGAAGGTTGTCAGTGAATGTAGTGTTCTTCATGGAGAGAAACCTCTGAGTTGGCACTTGTACCTTGCTGCTGAGATGCTTGGTGATGTGTCAGTGAAGCAGTGCAGGCCCCGTGAACCCCTGTTGTTTTCCTTTCTGCAGGAATTAAGTGTGGCTCTGTACAGGCATCTCCTTGGCCTTCAGGAGAGCAAAAGCAGCCCGGACCAGCCTGCAGCTGGAAAGGATCTGAACCTTCTTTGCTGTGACATTGATCCAATGTTGATTGAGAGGGCTCAGCAGTGCAGCCCGTTTCCTGCCTCCATATCCTTTGTCAACCTGGACATCATGGACTCCAGTGCCAGGGAGCCATTCCTCACCTCCTACCTGGGCCGTTTTGGCCGTTCCACCTTTGACATTGTTTTTTGCATGTCTGTGACCATGTGGATCCACCTGAATCATGGGGATAGTGGCCTGATGGAGTTCCTGTCCTTCCTCTCCTCTCTCTGCATGTACCTGCTGATTGAACCTCAGCCCTGGAAATGCTACAGGGCAGCCGCACGCCGCCTGCGGAAACTGGGCAGGAATGACTTTGATCACTTCCGATCTCTTGCTATCAACGGGGATATGGCAGAGAGGATAACCCAGATCTTAACGAAGGACTGTGCCATGGAGCTGGTGTGTTGCTTTGGGAATACCAGTTGGGACAGAAGTCTTTTGCTTTTTAAATCCAATGGTTCAAATCACAAGAGCAGGGAATCTTCCGAACAGGAACAGTGACTGCTAAATGGCCTCTCACATTCATTAATTCATAGGCAAGGAGGTGCTTGCTGTTTAGAATCAGATCTAGGAATTCTGAAATCCCTATTGGGACCAGACCTTGACCTCCCTGGGGAGTTTGAGGCAAGTAATCTCTGTCTTATGTTTTTTTTCCTTTCCATCCTCAAAATGCAGCGGCAGTTTTAAACCTGCCTTGTGGATTCTGGGATTGCTCTCCCTCCAAAGTGCTCTTGAAGTTGCTACATATGTGTTTTCTGTGTGTAGCAAGAATATTCCCTGGAAGAAAAGAAAACGTGGCTTTTTTTGGTCCTTGGAGCTCTTCAAGGAAAGGGAACATTTCCGTTTACCTGTGCGATGCACTGTTTGTTCTGTATCTCCTCATGGTCTCTGTATAAAATGCTCTTGGCAAACATACAACCTGGTTTACGAGCTATGAACAAGTCAGTTGGATTGTTGCAGAAGTTGTATCCTCAACGGATTGCCCAGAGAGGTGTTAGAAACCCCATCCCTGGAAACATTTAAGGTCAGGCTGGATGGGGCTCTGAGCGACCTGATCTGGTTGCAGATGTCCCTGTCACTGCAGAGGGGTTGGACTGGGTGACCTTAAAAGGTCCCTTCAACCCAAATCCTTCTGTGATACTGGTCAGGCTGTGATCAGTGTCCCTTTGCAGGTGAGGTTTGCCTGGAGTGTGCTTTGGAGGTTGGGATCCCTCTGTGGAGTTGAGGGATTTATGGCAGGGCTTGTTATTTATTTAAGTGTATAACACAGTGAGTGGGTTTTTGTAATAACATCCTTGAAATAAAAATAACAATTTTATCATAAATACTGTGTGGGGATTTTTTTTTTTATATCTTTCTTTTTGTTCATACTGTTTGCAACACCTAAGCAGTCCCAGGTAGCTGAGTTTATAATTTTGTTTTATTTACAGGCTCAGATGAGATTTTGGTAACCTTGAAACTGTATTTGGCTAAGTTTATAACTTTCACTGGGTTTTTAAAAGTTTGTTGTTTTTTGGGGTTTTTTTTTAGTAAAATCTAGGAAGAAAGAAAACTTGAGCAAAATATCTTATTTTAACTTAATTTATCTTGTTTTAATATCCCTACTAGCTTTAGTTCATACATAGTGGTTTTACAGAATCACAGAATGGTGGGGATTGGAAGGAACCTCTGGAGATCATCTGGTCCAACCCCCCTGCCAAAGCAGGGTCACCTAAAGCAGGTTTCACGGGAAGGCGTCCAGGTGGGTTTTGAAGATCTCCAGAGATGGAGACTCCACACCCTCTCTGGGCAGCTTGTCCCAGGGCTCCGGCACCCTCACAGGAAAGAAGTTTTTCCTCATGTTTAAGTGAAACCTCCAGCTTGTGCCTGTTGCCCTTTGTTCTATCACTGGCCACCACTGAGAAGAGTCTGGCCCCATCCACTTGGCACCCACCCTTTAGATATTTATAAGATCCCCTCTCAGTCTTCTCTTCTCCAGGCTGAACAGCCCCAGCTCTCTCAGCCTCTCCTCAGAAGAAATGTGCTCCAGCCCCTTCCTCATCTTAGTAGTTTTGTTCATTATCTTAGTTCTGTTCACTTTGATAGTAAATAGGAGTCACACTTCTACAGTGTTGTCTAAACAGATTCAAAACCTCACCTGAGTAGACTCTGACACACAGAAATAGGGAACTGGTGACTCTTATGAATTTCTAGGTTCTGCTGCTTCCTGCGAAGTGAGAGGGAAGCCCAGGTATGTGCCGTAAGTGAGAGTTGGATATGAGAGAAGGAGGGGAGAGGAGGACATCTCCTCCAGGAGGTGCTCGTGTCTAGCAGTTCTCGTGCCCAGGTGAGCCTCTGTGCAGGAGCAGAGAGGAACTTTGATTGCATTTTACTTTATATCCTTACTGGGACTTCCTTGTGTTTCCTCGCGCAGTGATAGTGGAGAGGGGGGTGGAAAAAGAAAGCTTTGATTTCACAGAATCACAGAATCGTTAAGGTTGGAAAGGACCTCTAAGATGATCAAGTCCAAACGTCAACCCAACACCACCATGCCCCCCTAAGCACCACATTTACTCATCTTTTAAAAACCTCCAGGGATGGGGACTCCACCACTTCTCTGGGCAGCCTGTGCCAATTCTTGGTGACCCTTTCAGTAAAGAATTTTTTCCTCATAATCAATCTAAACCTCTCTTGGCTCAACTTGAGGCCATTTCATCTTGTCCTGTCACTTCTTACTTGCGAGAAGAGACCAACCTCCACCTCTCTACTAATGCTAAATAGAAAATATTTAGGACTGCCAGCAGGAGTCCTGAGAGCTCCTCTGCCTTCTCAGCTGCAGACAAATGTACTTTCCCTGCTGGCAGTGATTGTTAATTTTCTTAAAGATGACTTTTAAGTCTGGGCTGAGTTTACTGTCCCCGTGGGAGTGAAGGGAGAACCAATTTGTCATGTATTTTCCTAAGGGCTCACCCAAGTACCTGATCTCTCTCGCAGCTTAATCATATATAACATTTATCACTTTGGTAATTAAGGACCTCATCTGACATTCATTGTAATCTCCAGGTATGATCCACTGGCTCCAGGGGTGTTGGCTCATCCAGTGCTGCCAGGCAGCTCAGGCTCTGCTGAGCTCAGTTCTTAGCTGCTCTTTCCTCTGTTGCGCGGCTGGTGGCACTGGAGTATCGTGCAACCTTAGAGCCTTGTCCCTTTGGGATGTTTCTGTTGGGTTGTGTCAATATTAGTTGCTGTTTTCTTTGAACTTTGAAATATTTATAAAATAGACCTGGACTTTATCTATTCAGTACTCAAAGTTTAAAAGGGGTGAACGGGGTTTCTTGTTTTTCATTTTCCTCTGGGGATTTACACACTTGCCTGTGAAAAATTTTACGAGGAGTTACTAGGAAGGTAGACAACCCAAAGAGTTTACACACAGATGTCCTCTGCACCCATCTAGAATGACCTTCCCCTTCAAAGAGACCCTTTTATGTGCCTTATGTCCTGAGTGATAGATCAGTATCGGTCCCGGGTATCCTTTTGGGCTGCTGCTTGTTGAAAGATTGTGAGTTGTTTGGGGTTTTTTTTCCCCTTCTTTTTTTCCAGCCTTTCTATGCTGGCCATGTACAGACCTGCAAACTGGCCCAGTGTGTATGTAACAGTATGATGACTTCTTCTCTGCCCTCTATTTCTCAAGTCTGTCCTGTTAAATTGCTAATATCAATATGTCCCACTGTCTCAGAAATGGCTGAGCTCCAAAACTAGCTCTGCTTGGCTTTGCCACAGCAGTGTATTTTGTTTCTCATCCTTTGGATATTGCCACAAATACAGCTCAAAATCATGTCAACACAAATCCCTGCAGTTCTTGGGATATTAAGGAGCTGAAAATGGAGTCAGTCCTTTAGCAGAATAATAATAAAAAAGAAATCTCTTTCCTTGTCTTTCCAGCTTGCTGCTTCTGCTCTCCAGGAAGCTGTTGGAAGATGAGACAGCTCCATGACACAGCGAGAGAAGAGCCTATGGATCTCAACTGCAGTACTTATGTAAGGCTCTGGAGATTATTTTTTTAATTTTATCTACTCTCTGCATTTTGCAATGTGCCTAAAATGTATTCCCAGGTCTCCTGAAGGCAGGACAGAAGGGAAGTAAAGATGAGGGTTAAAACCAACACTTCTGCTCCCAATTAACTTCGCAAAGTGCTCTCAGCAGTTGGTAATTTATCATCATACAGCGGGTGAAATGGAGATGCCCCTTGCTCATGTGAGTCCGGGGGGTGGTTACCCTTGGAGAGCTCAGGTACCTGGGATAAGGGAAGGTGCAGAGGCCTCTATGCTGAAAGTAATGCTTGCTCATCTCCATGATCCAAGGATGGGGCCAACCTGGTGGTGGTTGCTGCTGCTAAAACAAGGGAGCTGCTGATGGTGACCCATAGAAAAGAATTGATTTAGGTTGGATATGAGGAGAAAGTTCTTCAATATGAGGGTGGTGGATCATTGGAAGAGGTTGCCCAGAGAGGTTGTGGAGGCCCCATCCCTGGAGATATTCAAGGTCAGGCTTGATGGGGCTCTGAGCAACCTGCTGTAGTGAAGATGTCCCTGCTCACTGCAGAGGGGTTGGACTAGATGACCTTTGAAGAGCCCTTCAACCCAATACATTCTGTGATTCTTTGATTCTATGACTGCTCCCACCACTCAGCTGGGACCGTATGGGCTGTGTAGGTCCTGGAGCTGTCCTGGCTCACTCATTGTGTCCCCCATTATTTGTGTGTGTGTGTGTGTGTGTGTGTGTGTGCCCCTACAGTTGAGATCCTCTTTGCTCTTTCCTACCCTTAAAGCTCCAGCCTTATGCTTGCTCACAGGATCCTACTAAATTCAACATCTGCACAGAGCATTTCCAAACAGACCCAGAATCCTGCAGGGCGCTATGATGGGACTGAAACTTCTGCCCTGTTCCATGCTGGCAGCAAGCGAGGAGTTCCCGTGCGAGCGCCTTGTAAAGTTGCCATGCTCTGTGGTTTGTGATTGTTGCTGGGTTCTGTCAGACTTTGCTTCAATTTTTCCATCCACAAAACGAGCTTGATAACCACCCACCACTGTGAAGATTTCTGATGTGGAATATTGGCTGGATGTTTGCACAGCACTTTTTGAGAATGAAACATACTGATGAGCTGAGCTGTATCATCAACTGTGAGCTATGCCATTGTTCATCATAATCACTGCAGCCACTTCAGATATTAATTAGGTACCATACCTTCAAAGTGTTCTGACTAATTAAGTCTCACGCCACTGCTATGTAGCAAGTCGCTGCTAATTATCCCCCTTCCTTGGATGGAAAAATCTAAGCAGAAGAGGTGAAGCATCTAGTTGTGCATAAGCTACCATCAAAGCTGGGGCTGAGAACTTGGAGATTCCAGTTTCTGGATGATTATGGTTGCTTCCAGCCTTCATAGGAAGTAAGATTTATACAGAGCCAATGAGAGGTCCTTTTTTATTGTTTTTAATTTATTTTTTTTTTAACTTTAGCTTATGCTAAGACACAGTTCACTGTTTCCTAAATTCTTGTGCTGGATACATACAGGGGATGCACTCAGGAGGGAAAAGCTTAGTGTGTAAATATGGTGCAGCAGCAGGAGTTTTATCAATTTAACGTTGACAGCTGCTGGAGCAAATGATGGTTGTAGGCACCTATCTCCCTGCTGTCTGCTTTCCTTCTTACACACCTAGGTATTGACAGCCTTGCAGGTGCTGTTCATCAGCATTTCTAAATGGTGACATGGTTTAAAAATGGTTTAATTCAGCTTTTTCCACAATATGTGACCAGCCCAAGAGTGAAGGAATCAAATTTAGGAACTGAGAGTTGGCAGGAACATGTCTACTCCCATAAGCAGCTTCCTCTAGCTGGAAACTCAGCGACTTGTCATTACAAGCTTGTAAGGCAGAAGCTGCAGATTTTCGGATTTCCCTTTGCTCAGCTAAGGGCAAGTTTGTTCTTGTTCTTCCTGGCACTTTGCTGATCATGAATTAAAGGAGAAAAGTGAGAGGTGTCATCTCATGGAAATATGGGCATCTGTTTCTGCCAGTGTGGAAACCTGAGAAAAGAAAAGAACAGCCACAAACCAAACACATGATGTCTTTTTTTTTTCCTACCAAGTGTGAGCCAGTTTCTCTTGCAGAGTTTTGATTTGTTAGGTGAGCTGGTGATGTGAGGAAACAGAGCCCTTTTTCACAGGGTTGGTGGGAAAAGCGACCACAAATCCCAGGTATGAGTCTGAAGTTCTCTCTGGACATGTGCTGAAGGCTGGTCCTGTTTGGCCTTCTAAATGAGGAACGCTTGGTAGGTCAGGGGAGGTCACAGGGGAGCAAAAAGATTAGCTGTTCACTTCCTTGTGCCCTGTGGGTTATGAAAATGGATATGGCTTAGCCCTGGCCACTTAAATTTGATGCCCAGGTGAGAATGGTCTCTTCAGGTCTCCAAGGCTGAGATGCAGTCTCTGGGGCAGCCTCACCTCCAGTACTGGGGGCAGTTTGGGCACCACAGGATAAAAAGGATCTAAAGTTCCTGGAGAGTGTCCAGAGGAGGCCACAAAATTGGTGAAGGGTTTAGAGGGGAAGGGTATGAGGAGAGCCTGAAGTCACTTGGTTTGTTGAGCCTGGAGAAGAGGAGACTGAGAGGAGATCTCATGGGGGTCTAGAACTTCCTCCCAAGGGGAAGAGGAGGGGCAGGTGCTGATCTCTTCTCTCTGGCCACCAACGAATGCCAGGAGCAGAGGAAATGGCAGGAAGATGTGGCAGGGGAGGGTGAGGTTGGCCATGAGGAAAAGGTTCTTGAGGCAGAGGGTGGTGGAGCCCTGGAACAGGCTCCCCAGGGAGGTGCTCATGGCACCAAGCCTGACAAGATTCCAGCAGCATTTGGCCAAGGCCCTCAGGGACATGGGCTGAATCTTGCAACTGTCCTATGCTAGGGCAAGAGCTGGACTCCACGATCCTTGTGTGTCCCTTCCAGCTCACAACATTCAATGATCCTATGGACCTAGAGGAGAAGTTGATAGATAGGTGGTGTGTGGGAAGTTTGTCCTGCCATTGGGCTCCTTCTTTACTCTTCAGGGTTTCACTGCAGGCACCTCAGTTTTCTCATTAGATTCACTTGTGTTAACGTGGGCGGGAGGTTTGGTTTCCCACAGGCCTTTGCACAAAAATCCCTTGGAGCATTATGGGTAGAAGCCTTGCCACCACTTCTCTTATCAGCTCAAGCTTGAGTTTCTGGGATTTAATTATGTGGGAGTGTCCTTGTTACCTTAGAACTGGGTCACCCACTAGATTTGGACTCCAAAAGGGTCTTGAATTTGAAGAAGAACGCTTAGGGTCATGATCTGGGGTCGGCATATGCTTATAATGCTTTGATAAGAACTGAAGGTGCTCAAGTCTAAAAGACCTTTGTTCCAGGTTGGGAAGGATGGGTTCCTTTCTTAGGCTTGGCACCAACTGGCTGCAGAACTTGGGCGAGCTGCTCCTTTCCTTGGACCTGTGATCTTGCACTGTTTATTTCACTGGGAAGCGTATCCAGCCATCTGGTGTGACAAGCTCTTGAGTGAATGTGAAATGCTGTGCAGACCTGATCTGTTATGACCAGACCATCCCAGTTCAATCAGCTGTAGATCAGCCTTATGAAATCCTTCTTATCAGCTGCCTGGATTTTTATCCTGACTTGCAACAAAACTGCTTCATCCCCGGATCCTTTGCAGAGCAGCTTGACTCTGAGCAGAAGGTTTTATTTCGAGTGATAAATGTTTTCAGAGGAGTAGAGCTTTCTAAACTCCTTCGCTGTAGTGTGAGGACCTTGCTGTGAAGCAGGGAAGGTAAGGAAGGATCTCACTCGTGTTTCTGTAGCAGAATGCACTTTAATCAATTACAAAGGCACGTATCTAAAACCCCTTTCATTCAAGTCGTATATGGTAGGCCAGAGAGATTAGACATGGCACTGCAGATCCTCTGCTCTGTTTCCTGGTGTCCAGTGCTTCATGATTCCATAATAATTAATTCTGTTTTCATGTTGCACTAGCAATTTACATGTCTTCCATGTGAGTGACAACGATTTAGTTAGAGCTAAGTCTGAGGGTGGTGTCCCTCTTTGGCCTTCTCAGTTCCCCTCCACCCTTGGGGTCAACCCAGAGACTTTGAAATCTGTGAAAAGCACAGAAGCTGCTGAAATGCAGCTTTGTTACCCCCAGCAGCTGAGATCCAGGAGCAGTCATGCTGCAACAGGCCTGCCCTGCTGCGAGAGAACAAGCTGCAGGGTGACACATCAAAAGAGAAGGGCAGCTCCTTGGTGTTCTCTGTGGAGATCAAAAGGAAGTAAGCAGGGCGGCTCCTCTCCTGGCTGGCCCTTGAGACTGCTCATCTCTTTCTCTGTGTCCCTTTAATCTCAGTTGCCTCCTAGAAGATCACTGTTTCAAGCATGTGAGATGGTGGTGGGAAAAGCTCATCTATGAAGTGGCTAGTGTGAGGGGAGAGAACCTTGGTTGCACGTTGGGGAGGAATTCCCTTACCTGTTGTGAAGAAAGCACTGGAACAGGCTGCCCAGGGAGGGTGTGGAGTCTCCTTCTCTGGAGACATTCAAAACCCACCTGGACGCCTTCCTGTGTGATCTCATTTAGGTCCCTGCTCTGGCAGGGGGATTGGACTGGATGATCTTTTGAGGTCCCTTCCAACCCCCAACATTCTGTGATTCTGTGATACAGGAGAGTGAAGATTTTCACATACCCTTCAAATACAACCAGCATCTTCATGTCCCATCACAGCAGGTGACGCCGCATGAGCACGAAAGGGCACAGGGGAGCTGAATGTGAGCTGCCCTGTGTGGGGTCTGGTGTCAACCTCTACCTGGAGAACACCAATCCCCTTCTGCAGCTGCTGTACCTTGGTGGTCCAAGGCAGGAGGTTTCCTCTGTAGGGCTGCCATTGCATGATGTCAGGGATTGGACCTGGTTGCTGCCTCCTGTGCATGGAGGCAAATGAATTAGCAGGACAACATTGGAAAGTTGTGAGGGTTTTTCAGGAATGTGTGTGGTGGCTGTTATCCAGGGCTCTTGGATCTTCTGGGACTGATTTGCTGGAGTAACTGCTGCATTCTCTGGACATTCCCAACCTGACCAGCTCTGACTCCTTTTGGCCGAGGTGGCTAAGTAGGGCAGATGCTGAATTATTTATTGTCCTCCAACCCCTAGAGCAGGACCTGCAGTGCATTCCTTACTGACTCAGGTTGAGTTTTAACTCCACATCTTAACCATTAAACAGGGGTTGCTTAGGCTTTTCCTCAAAATACCCACAGTTGTTATTTAGGATGAATTCCTGAGAAGAGAACTGCTTTTGGTTTGCCCTGGATCATTTCAAAGCCCACTGCAGATTGTTTTTTCTTTGGACAACTTTGTCCTTGGATCAGGGCAGCTGTGGTGACCTGTAAAAGCACCTTTTCTACCTTCCCCTAAACAACCATGTGGGACTTTTCAAAATCATGTGGCCTCTTCCATGTCATCTTGTACAGTGCTCAGGGCAGGCGTTGCCTTCATGGAAAAGCTGTTGGAGAGCAGAGGTGTTGAACCTGAGAGCATGGGAATGTGTGATAAAGTCTATTCAGCTTTGAGTGGAACAGATACTGTTTGAAACGCTGTGGCTCAGTGAAAGGGAACAGGGACCCCACAGGAGTGATGGATGAGCCTCGTAGCAGCTTTGGAGAGGAGGAAGGAAGAAAAAGAGAGTAAAGGTGGATGAGACTTGGGAATCAAATTAGATATTCCTGGGGTACCTCCTGGCCTTTGTATTTATGAGCTCTTTTTCCTCCTGAGGATTGAACTATTGATGCTGAAAGTAGACATCTCCTCTGACCCTGAAGAACATCAGTGCAAAACTGACTTGAGGGAGATTCCCAAGGCCAAAGGACACATTTGTCTGAGCTGTAAACTGAAGAATAGGGTAATGCAGAGGAAAAACCAGGCTTGTGCTAGGCCTTTCTCTCCTCTGGTGCAAGTTTCCCAGGTGACTAGTTAGTGTCCCAAACACTGATCTTTGCCTTCAGGGGAGGTGGAGAGCGGAGAGCTGCACTGCTTCTCCGTGTTCTCTCTTGATCTGCGTTTCTGGCTGGTGCTGTCACCAGCAAATTCCCTCTGCTCTTTGCCAAGACTGCAGGTCCTGGCTGGTAGCTGTTCTCTGCTCTGGATGTATGTGTCTGCATTTTTTCTGAAGACCAGCTTCAGCTGGTTTATGTGAAGTGCTGACTTCAGGCATTGTGCAGAGCATGACTCAGAAGGGTAGAGATTTAGGGGAGAGGGAGGAAAGTCTTTTTAAGGAGTTGTAAGCTATAAACTACAGCAAACAGTATTGGTAGAAGTGGCCTGGTTTTCTTCCAGGTTCAAAAGGAAGAGTATTAAGGATTTACAAAGAGCTGGCACAACTGCAAGGCAAAAGAATGCTTTATTGAGTGTGTGAATGCTTGTAAAACCACTAGTAAACCTGCTGATAATGTTGTCTATGTGCAGGCGTGTATGTAGAGATAGGGAGGAGAGGAGACACATACCAAGAAGGTACCTGGAGGTTTCCAGAGGGCCTAATGTTCCCAGTTCCATGACAGTCACAGTTGTCATCAGTGGAGCAACTGTTTAATGCAGAACCTGGTTCCCTTCAATTCCCTGCTCTGATTTTAGGGTCTGGGACAGGGGGACTCACTAAGTCCATCAGTTGCTATTGCAACACCTTGTGGAATACAGTCTAAGGGTGGTTTTAAACACTTTGACTCTTAAAGAGCAGAGAAGTACAAAGGGGCCATTGGATTTGTTAGAGGGAGGTCATGGAGATCAGCTCACCTTGGTTCCTCTCTCTGTGATATGTCTGTGGATGTAACAGAAATACACATTTGGTTATGTGATAAGATGGGAGAACAGCTCACTTTTCCCCCCAACATCTCAGCAACTGCTTTGTGGGACAAAGGCACCTGCACTGTGGTTGCACGATGGCAAAACAGGAACATGGAGGCAGTGAAGATGGCAGAGAGCAGGTTGGTCTGGGTCTCAGGGGCTGGGGGAAAGGGAAGGGGTGGTAGATGAGCTGTTCCTGAATATAATGCAGAAGTTGGGCACCTCCACATACAAGAGAACACTCCCCTCGCTTCCCTTACATTGGCATTTCTTTGACAAGACGTCAGGGAAGGTGCTTGTCAAACAATTTGCTGAGGTGGAAGCTTTGAAGCCTTCAAGATTTGCCTTCTGCGCAAAACGCAGCGCAAAGTAGGTTGGAGCCGTCTGCCCTGGTTGCAAGTGGTTCCCCCCCAGGGCAATGGACGCTGTAAGATCAGAGCTCAGCAAATGCACAAAGGGAAGCGCCAGGCGGGGCCCCGAAAGCCTGATCCCTGCTGCAAACAATGCTGACAAAGCCCTCTGGGGTTGGGTGGCCCAACCTCTGAATTCTTTTTTCCCAACGAGGTGGAAAAAGAAGCCTGAGCTGGCTGCTGTCTCTTGAGGTTCCCCAAGCCCAAGGGCCGTCTGCCTGCCCCGATCGCTCTCCTGACTTCAGAGCAGTATTTGCATGGACTGGGGGACATGAGTGTATGTGCTGGGAGCCTCTTTCTACCCCAGCATACCTGGCTACGTCTGCTGTTGGCCTTTTATGAGTATGAAAGTCACTCCTGGCCTTTCTCTCCATTCCTGGCATGGTTCATGATGTGTAATTAGGCACTGTTACTAACTCTCATATTCCTGTGAATTCAGAAAAGCTCTCACCCGTGTCTGAGAACTGAAAAGTGCTTTGTAGGGTTCCTTCAGGCATCTTCACCAGGGCTTGTATCAATGCAAGGTTCATGGCTCAACAAGTGAGCTTCGTATCTGAAGACCCACTGAATTTTGCAGGTCTTTGGATTTAGGTGGGAAAGCTTGGAATAGTGCGTTAGAGGAATAAAGGCTGGTTGTGAAATGTAGATCCACATCTGAAATGAGATTTGGATCTCGCTGCAGACTAAACAAATGTGATTCTGCAAGACTTCTTAGATGATAAACGCTGAGAACAGGGGCAGTTATGTACATATGCATTAGACGTGTCTGTTCTGCTTTGCAAGAAGCAGCTGTTTGTTGTGAAAATGTAGACAGAATTTGTATATTTTATTATTTTTTTTTCTTACAGGGTAGGATTTAACTGAAGAATAAGGGAATGCTGTCAGCCTTGGTTCCAACCTTACCTGCAGCAAATGTGAAACAAAGAAAATAAGGGGAATAATGTGAATTGGAGCTGAGCTACCACACGAAGATGAGGATCTGCTTTAGTAAAGTTAGTGATGTGCACAGGATTAGCTCAATCTGTTGGGAATCTAATGCTAAATACAGCTGGTTAGGCAGCACAAACTCTGTATCTGTTAGAGGTTTTTTTGGTGAGGGGGGGATATTTTTGTCCCTTCTGCTTTGCAGCTGGAGGTACAAAAGGTGTTGGATGCTACAGAAGCAAATTCACTTCAGGCTCATTAGGGACCTTTCTGTCCCTCCTTCTCCCATCAACAGCCAGGACCTGCCCCAAGCATTCCTCTTTTCTTGCTGCCAGGCCAAATCTCCTCTGATTTCTAGTTAAGTGGTGACATTGCTTAGAGTTGAGTTTCACAGCCCATGAAGGACAAGAGGTGGGGTTCAGAGATGCTTCCACACACATCTGCACACGTAGATGTGTTTGTGCACACAAGCAGATGCTGGTGTAGCCTCGGATGCTGCATTCACATGCACAGATTGTGCCTGGGCCTGATAACTCTGTGTATTCACTCTGGTCTGTGCAGTGTTTGCTCCCTGCAGTCTGTTTTATCTTAAATTACACTATCTATCTGAGTTGCTTTCTGCTTGATGTTCTTGAGAAACAAGAGCACGTAGAGAGCACTAAAAGGTGAGCGTGGAGGGAGCTGGGTGGGATCTGTAAGTGATCCAAGACTTTATGTCAAAACATCCCCACCCCATTCCTTGCATGGCTGGGATGGTTTGCAAAAAGCTCAGAGTTCTCAGTAAATTGCAGAGAAATTGGCACAAAAGTAACTCTCAAAGTGGCCCAGTCCAGCTCCCATAAAATCCACAGGGAGTCTAGTCCTACTTGTACTGCTGTAGCCAACACTCACTGAAATTTTGCTTATGCCACTTAGGTTTAAACTGGTAGAGAAGAGTTAGATGCCAATGCTTGTTATTAACAACATAAATCAGGACAGAAGGTGATGGCATGGCATTGAGAACAGTCACGCTGAAGTTAAGTCTTTAATTTGCCAGCTCTACTGCTTGTGGACAGCACCATCCTCAATACCTGGTCCCAGCAGCTCTGTCGTCATACCTGTGTCAGGTACAAGCCTAGGGTTGAGCTGGGAACTGGAGCTGTGATGATAGCAGGGTTTTAGGAGGCTCAGGAACAACGTAAGTCTCACTGTGCTGACGCTGCCTCTTCTTTGTGCAGCTGGAAGACCTGGATGGACAAGCAGAGCCAGGCTGCTCTGGGTTGTTTTCTTTGCTTGAGTGAAGAATTGAAAGTCTTTCCTGATCAGGGTGGCAATAGGATCACCCTGTTTTAGGAAGGAGAGAACCAAGTGGTGAACAGGAGGTGCAGCCAAGAGCACTATGATTCTACCAACTATTGCTGCCCCTGCTTGGGTTGTGCTGTTTGTGAGCTCCAGACTCTTAACTCTTGCAGTGGTAAACTGCTTAAACCTCGTCAACCCAGATCTGAAATAGTTCAAGTACTGTAAATGTAAAACATTTTATGTTAGGGAAGTTTATTAGTAATATTTTAAAAATCTGTAATTTAAGTTTTCTATTTTAATGCACAAATGTGATTGTGATTAATGGGTAGTTGCACCTTTGGGTGTTATAAAGCATGAAGAGCAGCCAGTTGCAGTATCTGTAATCTCCAAGGGGCTCATTTAGATCTCCTGGAGTTGCCTTATTGCTGTAAAGGAAATTTGGGTGAAAAATGTCTTTCCAGTTGTGAGCTAGATTTTTAACCAGTGCAGGGGGCTGGAGCATTGCTGCAGTCAAGGGCTGCTTTATAAATTCAAAGATGTGACCCTGAGTCCCTTCTTACTCTACTTAAGGTCTCATCAGTAACTGAGAAGTTTCAAGCAAGGTGGGAGTTCATGTTTTTGTGTTACAATCAGGCATTTTGGATGGAAATTCAATCCTGCCAACCACTTAATCCTCTACCTTGGTCCAACTGGGATTCCCCAGGACCCTGCAAAGTCAGGGGCTTTTCTCTGGATCCACTTGCCATTGTTGCCCTAGATAACATGTGTTGTATAATCTGCAGAGCACACTCCAGATACGTACGTGGGCGAATCCCCCAGGGAGAGCTGAATTCAGCTCTCAGGTCAGAACATGTCCCATAGGTGTTTGTTGCCATGAGTATGAGTTGGCTGTCCGGGAAGCTGCCAGCAGAACATGTATGGATGGAGTTGTTCTGTTTCATCAAGTGACTCCATCCCACCTTGGTGCCCTCAACATTAGGTTGGAGAAAGCACTGGCATGGAGACTGAAGAGTCCATTTGTGGGAGAAAAGGGTTTATCTGGTGCTAGCTCGGGTTTGGCTATTAAGAGGGGTAAACATTTTGCTTGCTGATAAGTTTCAGGTTTCCCCCTGGGCAAATCCAAGGCTAAATGAACTTCAGGATTATTTTAGTACCTTATAGTCTGCTGCTTTTTTTAAAAAAAACAACAACAACAACAAAATCATTTGGAGTTGTTCCCCCTTTTCTAGTTTGTAAATTTTGGGGGGGGGTCTCAGTTTGTGAGTGTTTTCTATTGTTGGTAGGGTAGAGCTTTGGTTTGAACTAGGAGAGCAACTGTTCTTCCATATTGCCCTGACTTCAGGAACTGGGATTTAAAACAGTGTCACCCACTGGGAGAGCTGGTACTGGGGGGAAAAGGGTGGGGGGGTGGGGGGAAATAAACTGGTGCAGCATCACTGACTTCAGTGAAGTTACACAAGCTTCTACCTAGTGAAGTGCTGCTGGAATGCTGGATTTATACCTTGTTGAGGTCAGTAGGACAGGCAGGTGTAAACCTAGAGTAGATCTGCAGCTATGGATCTGAATTGGTGTTATCTTACCCCTTGTCTTGTAGTTCTAACCCCTGCAAACTAGAAAAAAGACTCCAAATCCAGATTCCTATGTTGGTAGTGGTGTCTTCCAGCCCTACTACATTTATCCTGCACAGAGGAGCTGACAGATCACTTTAGCTACACCATAAGGCTCTGGAAGGGTTGAAAACCAAGCCCCAAATGTTTTATATTCCCTTTTTCAAGTGGGAACTTTTTTCCTCTGTGTGTGTGTGTGTGTGTTGGTGAGGCAGCTCAAAGGGGCCAGTGTTTGTTGGGTGGCAGAGCTTGCTGAGCAGAAAAGGTCTTGGTGTTGCACTGGGATATTGCCAGCCTGAGAAATGGTGGAGACAAAGGAGATTTTTGTGACCTTTGAGTTGATCTCAGTGCCATAGAGATGGGTAAAGCTGGGCCCAGGGGGATTAGGGAGCTGGGAAACGTGCCTGCCAGGTTTGCTAATGCTGAAAAATAGCCAGGCCTGTTTCCAAGAGCAGAAGTTGGTCCCAGTGGCACCAACCCCCATTTGCACGAGGAGGTTGGATGCTGGGTGGGTCTAACAGAGGAATCCTCTGTGCAGGGGGGGCTGCCTTGCCCTGCTGCAGGGTCCCCTTGCAGAGTTACAGCCAACCTGCCCTGACCCCCTCCCCACTGTTCCCAGCCCTGTTTGCTTTCTGCGTCAGAGAAAAATTGCTTCCTGCGGCAGAGCCCCTGCTGCTGCCCCACCGTGAGTCAGGCTGGGATTCCTCAGCTCTGAAGTGGCTCCTTCTCTTTTTTTTTCCTTCTCCCCCCTCCTCCCCAGGTGCTGAGCTATTTTTTTTTTTTCCAAAGCCTTGAATTGAAGGGTGTGTCTCTGAAATCTCACAAACACACGCAGGCCCCAGCAGGAACGGGTGAGCGCTGTTCCCATTATGTTATGAATACCTGGCTGATTGGCATGGGGATCCTGCCAGGGCTGAGCAACCAATCTCAAGTACCTGAGACCTGCTGAGCTTTGGGGTTTTTGCTCCTCTCGCTAAGTCATTGCTTTGCAGAGATGGACAGTTTTAATCTCCTTTCGGCAACAGCCATGTTTTTGTACTTGCTTGGCCTGCTGCGATATCCCGGTTCCCACGGTTAGCAGCTTCCCAGGGTACTATGCTGGTAGGGGTGGAGAGTTGAGCAGGCAGCTCCAGCAGCTGGACTGCCCGTCCTTGCCTGTGACTCATCTCATCCAATCTGTAATCTCAAATATTTTCTCTTGCCCTGCCCTAAACACTGGGCACTGCCCTGGTTCACCCAGGACCCTCCGTGCATCTCAACTAGATGTGCTGCATCAGGTTTGGAGGCTGCCTCGTGCATTGGAGAGATCTGGCTGGCTGGGAGGAAGCGTAGCTGGGTGGTCTGGGCCTGAACCATCTCTGTTTCCCAAGGATCATAGAATCCCAGACTGGTTTGGGTTGGAAGGGACCTTAAAGCTCATCCAGTCCCAACCCCCCTGCCATCAGCAGGGACATCTTCCACTAGACCAGGTTGCTCAAAGCCTCATCCAGCCTGGCCTTGAACACTTCCAGGGAGGGGGCATCCACAGCTTCCTTGGGCAACCTGAGCCAGTGTCTCACCACCCTCACAGTGAAGAACTTCTTCCTAATATCTCATCTAAACCTCCCCTCTTTCAGCTTAAACCCATTTCCCCTTGTTTTGTCATTAACTGCCCTTGGCCAAAGTCCCTCCCCAGCCTTCCTGGAGCCCCTTCAGGTACTGGAAGGTCGCTATAAGATCTCCCTGGAGCCTTCTCTTCTCCAGGCTGAACAGCCCCAACTCTTTCAGCCTGTCCTCACAGGAGAGGTGCTCCAGCCCTCATGACTGCACTCCATGGAGGATGGACATGTGCCATGTGTTGGGCTTCTTCCACTTCCTCAAATGCACCACAAATACTTGGTTGTTCCTGGTGAGGATCACAGAATCATTAAGGTTGGAAAAGACCTCTAAGATCATCCAGTCCAACTGTTAACTCATCACCACCATGCCCACTGAACCATTCCTGAAGGATGTTGAGGAATACGTGTTGTTTAAGTAGCCAGTGCTTCAAGCTAGCAAAGGGGATGCAGTAGCTGAGACTTCAGCATGACCTCTGAAGTAGACAACAAACTCTGAACCCCAGTTTCAAGCTCTGGTTGCTAATGTCTGCAAAGCCTAAGGGAGCAGGTCTTCTGCTCTAGCAATGCCTGCTAGCAAGGTTAAGCCACCAGTGAAGGTCTGCAGTCCATGCCACGATGCGCTGTCAGGCTCCACAGTTGAAAGCTGTCTCAGACTCAGCTCCCATCTGTGCAGAGCAAAGATGATGAGTGTGAGGTTGTAAATGTTCTCTGGACCAAACAGCTTGGAACATGTGAAACCTGGTACAGACAGACCATGGTCTGAGCTGCAGAGTCTCAGTCCTGATCACTAGTAGGGATTTGACTTGACCTTCTTTCTGTTTTCCTTTGTTTGCTCAGCAAAATGGACACCAGCTCATGCACATCTATCCTTGGCATCACGACTGCACTCCGGGCAGGCTGGTCTTTCCAAGCCTCAATGAACTTTCCATGCTGGAAAGAAGAACATCCTCACCTCTGCTGAGACCTGCTGGAGGTTAACATGGGCCACAATCCACACACCGCTCCTGCCAGGTAGGGACAGTCTTGTTCATGTCCCTGTTTTTGGGCAGAGCTGCTGCTTTTCCCAGTGTCCCTTTGCTTCTTGCTCTGGATTCCCAGAGCCTCCCACTGCCACTGGGTGATGCTGCTCTGTAGCATAAAGGGAGTGTGTGGAGAGAGAGAGAGGAGAGCAGGTCAGGAGGTGCTGGGAAATGCTGGTTTGACTCCTGCCTTCCAGGGAATGAAACGTTGCCCTCCCACACACTGATCCCCACCCTTTTTGCCCCCACGCCAGGTCCCTGTCCTCCTGGAGGGCTATGCAGGATTAAATACTGGTAAACATCAAATGGCCAACCTTATAGCCATTTTGTTTCAGGTGAGGCTTCCTCCAGGCCTGTGACAGTCTTGTGGATATGCAGGAATTTGGGCTGGGTGGGGAGTGTGTTGAAGCAGCAGCTGCTGCTGCCTCGCTGCATGTGCGAGTCCCTGGCATGCCTGGAGGTGGAGGTGTGGGACCTGTTGGCACTCCCACCCCCATAAGCCCAAGGGCAATGAGCTGACACAACTGCTGGAATCTGTCCCACTCTAACCAGGATTGTGGGCAGGCGGGTACCAAATCTTGGCAGCACAACAAGGGAACACTGGTTTCTCTGAAATTCTTGGGCTCGTTTGGTCAGGGCGCTGGCATGCAGAGTCACGGAGGAGTTGGCACGTATATCGCTGTGGTGAGGCCTGGAGACAGGGCTGTGGGGCTGGGGGCTGGCTGGGCTGGCAGCTCAGGGTCTCTCCCATGTCCCTCTGGGCTTGAGTTTATTTTTTATTATTATTTTTTTTCCTTCACTAGTTGGGGGCACCAAGTGATGGGCCAACCTTGTCCTTCATTCCTCCTCTCACCCTGGGCTGAGGCAGTGAGATGTGGTCCCAAGACTGGGAGCCACTGGATTAGAAGGCTGCCAGCCCTTTCACATACTGGTTTTGGGAGTCCCAGCCATCACAGCACAATACACAAAGTCCCCCTATGATCTAGTTCCCCTGAACCAAAGCCAGGCTGAGGACATCTCAAAGGTGAAGCTCCTTTAGCAGGTCTGTGCAGGCTTCTGTCTCCCAGGCACTGTCTGGGAGGTAGAGACCCCAGGGCTGCCCTGAGACAGCCAAGCGCAGGTGGAAATGGAAATGAAGCAACAGGGATGGCTGTAGGACAGAAGAAGAGGTGTTTCACATGTCTGGGATGGTGAATTACTGGAAATAGTTAAAAGAAAGGGGCAAACCAGCCTTGCAGCAGACAACCTGAGCTCAGCTTGGCCACACCTTGGGGGAGTTTGAAGGGCTGCAGGAGAGGAAAACCCTGACTGGGCTATGGTCCCCAGTGATGAATTCATGGATTTCCCCACTGGTTTGTGCCAGGTGTGGAGTGGACTGAGAGGAGATGGCCTCCCCTCCTCTGCTGCAGGTAGAGCTCTGCACACCTGGCCAAGGTAGCAGGGTGTGGGCAGGGTGTGGGCAGGGGAGGATGGGCCCTGGCACACTGGGCAAGGCTCAGGTGTTCACATTCCTCCCCGGATTGGCCATGGAGAGCAAAACCTGGCCTTATATGGTCAAAAAAGCCAGTGCTGGCTGCTCCTCCTCCTCCCTGCGAAAGGACTGGTGGAGAGGTGTGGATGAGGTGATGGAGTCAGGCATGTTTTCCTCCACCCTTCCCTCCCCTCCCTTCTCCAGGTGCCCTGGAGACAATTATGCTGTGTGCTTTGGAGCCATCGTGCCTGATTTCTTTCAGCAAAGAGACTGGTTCCTCCCAGTGAGTGTGGCTGGTTTTGTGTCCCCCAAGAGCCAGGGAGGTGATGGATGGATGGGCAGCCAAGGGTGCCTCTTGGTGGGGCTGGAGATCTCTTCAAGCTCAGGTAGATGATAGGGACAGTACAAATCGCTGCTTGCTTGATGGTTAAACCTCTTTCCTGCTTGCTAAACTCACAGTTCTCTGTCCTGGGCTGGAGCATTTGCTTAGGAAAACTAAATTATACTCCCCATCAACTTGATCCCATCTTGGGCTGCAGGTAAAAACAAGTAAGAGAAACTGAGGCACAGTTTTGTCCAAGGAAATTAAACTCTTTAACTTTGTGCAAGAG
Source organism: Antrostomus carolinensis (assembly GCF_000700745.2). Classification (NCBI taxonomy): domain Eukaryota; kingdom Metazoa; phylum Chordata; class Aves; order Caprimulgiformes; family Caprimulgidae; genus Antrostomus; species Antrostomus carolinensis. Next base: position 21,901 of record NW_010293578.1, read on the forward strand.
TAGAGGAGTTCCTTTTCCCAGCATCTGATTTTTTTGGAGTGAGCTGCTTCAGACCCTGGAAAAATGGCTGTGCCAGGCAGCAGGCCTGGGAGATGAGCCTGGCAGATCCATGTTTCTCCTCCTGTCTTGTACCCTGTGTCTTGGAGTCACTCCAGACATGAGCTGGAACCAAGGGGGAGCAGCTGTGGTTGAAGTGGATTGACTGACAGATTCAACTGGGTTGGAAATTGGAGTGGGCTTGAGGGTATTTTTGGAATTGCACTCAGTGGGACTGGGTTTAGTGGAACGTCTCTAGAGCTCTAGGCCATCCTTTCTCCACCCCAAGAACATATTTCCATCTCACTTCCCACACATTTAACAACATGGAACACTTGGAGGGATTTTTTTTTTTCCCCTGCTCTGGTACAAATCATGAGCTTGGCTTGTGTCAACATTTCCCCAGTCTAAATTTATTTGTCTCTGTGAGCCCAGCTGCTCAGTGCCCTGGGGAGGACTAGAAGATGGGCTTTCTGCTTCAAGACCATGACTGTGACCTGTTTTAATGGGAGCCTGGTGGGTGCTTTCTGCTTCTGCCTAAAGGAGTTATTCCTACATCTGGAAGGAAAGGAGAAGTGGGAGAAGAACCAGAAATGTTCCCCCATGCAGCTGGATGGCTGCTTCCTGGGGAGCAGATGGGCTGAAAGCTGAGTTTCCAAAGGAAAATATGGTTCATCTCTTTGTAAAGTTACTTTTAGTGGGGTTTTTTTATGGGGTTTAGCCCTAAGAGGACAAAAAAATTGATGTCTCTCTGCTGGTCAGAAAGGGTCTGTGGTTTTTTTTTTCAGTGTGGGATTGACAGCACAACCCCCCAGCTTGAGCTTTTGGTGTTAGTCACCAAAGCCAGACACCGAGGAGAGGAACGTAAGAGGTCCATTCCTGGGACTGGTGGGATCTGATGGAGGAAGATGGGGGTTTTTTTTCCACTCTTTATTGCTCTGCTGGGAAGGGAATCACGTTCCCCAAGCAGATCCCCAGACTGATTCAAAGCGTGTGTGGGCTATGAAGGAATGAGATCTTGGTCTGCGTGCGGTGAAATGAATCTGGGCCAGCCAGGGCTACAGGCGTGATTTCCACCAGGATGGGAGTTCTTGGTGGGTGAGGAACACGCTTTAGGGTTGGGCAAACCTCTCTGCCTCACTCCCTTCGTAGCTTCATGAAGTGTCTAAGGAGTGATCTTGACCACGCTTTGGTGTCCTCTTTCTTCCTGCGTGGGAGCTGTTTTCCCTTTCTCCTGGGAGGCTGGGCCTTCTTCCTTGTTGGAAGAAAGGAGGAGGTTGTTTGGGATATGGCAACTTGTGGGCTCCAGGGCTTGGAAGGCTTCAGATCCTCCTCTTTGGAGGTATTTGCAATGGTGTCACCTGCCCAGGAGAGGGAGCCTGGAGCTCACACTTGGGTGCTCCCCAACCCGGGAGGCAGCAGCCCAGGTATGCGGTGCCCTTAGATGTGGTCTGGGGCTCAGACTCTCCCGGCTTGGAAGACAGCAGAGGAGCCCTGCCACTTCCCTCTGTCTGCTCTGGCTTGTCTTCTGGATCCCAGCCCAGTTGCTGTTGTGCAGACATGAATATTTCCCCTGTGATCTTCCCTGCCAGAGTCTGCCCCACCAAAATCAGCTCTGCCCCCTGCTTTCAGCACATGGATTTTACCCCTGGGCTTTGTCTTGCAACTGGGCTGTGTCCTGGACATCTGATGTCTCCTTTCCCCATGCTGAAGCAGATCCTCCAATCTTTGGCTCCAGATGGGGTTTGAGATCATCTTTGGGAAGCCTTTTTGTAGTTGAAACTGATATGACTTTACCAGGAGATGGCTGTGCTGTGGATTGCACAAACGTAGCTCACCAGATAACGTGGATGAGCTTGGCTTCATCCCACCGATTCCCCTTAGAGCAGCCAATTCTGTTGGCTGTTGTGTTGATTACTGTGCTGACTCAGCATCCTTGCTTATGTAGGGCTGTCCTCCAGCACCCCAAAGGGAATTCTGAGCTCCTGAGTTGATGGCACTGCCTGGTGTTTCTGCAACACTTAAAAGGGTGTGATGCCCTTGGCTGGATAAGGGAAAAAAAAGAGATAGAAAACTCCCCCCCAGTGAATTTAACAGATGAGTTTAGGGCTGGTTGTGACTCTGGCGTAAGAATAACTTCAGAAATGAGCCCTGAGGAGGGGGCTGCTCCTTCAGATGAAGTCAGTACTTAGGGGGTAGTATGGTGGAGGGGGAAGGATGGGTGCCAGGGCAGATCTGGGTGTCCCAAATCAGTGTGACTATCTCAGGCGTAGCTCAGCTTCCATCGATGGAATGCAGGAATTATTCTGCTGCATAAAATCATTGCCCTGCTATGCTGTGGCTTGACATCCACAGTTGTCAGTGGGGAAACTGAGGCACAGAGCAGCGACGTGACTGAGATAGTGAAATAATGAGTCAGGTCCTCTCCTGGATCCTAGAACAGTGAACTGGACCCAGCAGTTTAATTTCCTAGTACCCTGCTCTGGCCTTGGGGTTCTCTCCCAGTCTCCTGGGAGGTGAAGGCTCAGAAACAGGAAGAAAAAAAAAAACCCAAATGAAATAAAATTAAAAAAACCCCAAGCAAACAAATAAAACCACCCCAAACACTGCAGTTGTCAGTGGGGAAACTGAGGCACAGAGCAGTGACGTGACAGAGACAGTGAAATAGTGAATTGGATCCTTTTCTGGGTCCTTGAACAGTGAAATGAACCCAGCAGTTTAATTTCCTAGTACCCTGCTCTGGCCTTGGGGTTCTCTCCCAGTCTCCTGAGAGGTGAAGGCTCAGAAACAGGAAGAAAAAAAACTCCAAATTAAATAAAATTTAAAAAAAACCCCACAACAAAACAAGCAAACAAACAAAACCACCCAAAACCCTCCAGTTGTCAGTGGGGAAACTGAGGCACAGAGCAGTGACGTGACAGAGACAGTGAAATAGTGAATTGGGTCCTTTTCTGGGTCCTAGAACAGTGAACTGGACCCAGGAGTTCAGCTTTATCATCTCCTGCTCTGGCCTCAGGGTTCTCTCCCAGTCCCAGGGGTGGTGAAGGCTCAGAAACAGGAAGAAGAAAAAAAAACAAACCCAAAAAAGACCCCAACCAACCAAAAAACACCCCAAAAACCATATGGCAGGGAGGGAAAACAGCTAGAAACTCTGTTCTTGCAAGACTGGGCTGTTGCTGAGCCCCTGCCCTTCCCAGCCTGGCCATGAGACACATCTCTGACCACCTTGTTCTCCAGTTCTCCCAGGTGGAATGTTCAGGGCTCCCAAGCCCCCTCCCTTTTCCACTCAGGTTTCATTCCAGGCAACACTGGCTCTGTGTTTCTCCTTCCCCCTCCTTCCTCATGGAGCCTCAGCCCCACCCTGCTTTTCAAAGACTTGGGGTTGTTCAGAGCAGTCATTCATCTTCTGGGCCTCACACACCTTTGGTGTCCTGCAGCTTTGCACAAACCCAGCATTGTTCCTCCTCCAGCTGGAAAGGGCTTTTGGTGAAGGACTCTGCTGGGTCCTGCCTCCAGGGGAAGCTCTGAGCTTAAGTGCATCTCCTGAGCTGGGAACAGCTTGTACAGATTGGGAACTCACCCATAGCTCCCTCCTTTCCCATCTCTGCTGGATTGAAGTCAAATTCAACAGCTGGTGGCTCTTTCTGATGTCTTGGACTGTCCTCCCTTCCTCTGTCCCCGTACCCCTTGAGCTGACCCTCAAAGTGCAGTGGTTTTTTTCAGGTGGGCTGCAAACAGCAGAGTAGAGACTCCCCATCTCAGGTCCTCTGGCACCTCTGGGGGCCTTGTCTGTTTTGCATCTTCCAAGTAAGTCCCTTAGAGGGTGTTTTTGAGCAAGAAGCAACAAGAAAACCCCTGTGCCCTGGAAGGGAACCTCTGAAATGGAGTCTCCATCTCTGGAGATGTTCAAAA
>NW_010293578.1:25880-33954 GCF_000700745.2 Antrostomus carolinensis
GGAACCTGCCTTGGCAGGGGGGTTGAACTGGATGATCTCCTGAGGTCTGTGAAATGAGGGGCCACCTGGAATTGTGGTTCACCAGGTTGGATCTGGGCCCCAGGTGCACAAAAGACCCGCTTGACAGAGGTGCGGGAAGAACTCTGCTTTGTGTAGATGGGTACGGTGGTGGGAGCATGGTGGCCCATGCAATAACCCTTCATCTTTGTGTCCAGTTTTGGAGCCCTCAACACAAGAATGACGTGTACCTGTTGGAGCATGTCCAGAGGAGGCCACAAAAATGATCCAAGGGCTGGAGCAGCTTTGCTGTGAGGACAGGCTGAGAGAGTTGGGGTTGTTCAGCCTGGAGAAGAGAAGGTTCCAGGGAGACCTTCTAGCGGCCTCCCAGTACCTGAAGGTGCCTACAAGAAGCTGGGGAAGAACTGTTCACAAGTGCATGGAGCAATAGGACGAGGGGTGATGGTGACCCCTAGAAAAGGGTTGATTTAGGTTCGATATGAGGAGAAAGTTCTTCAGTATGAGGGTGGTGGATCATTGGAACAGGTTGCCCAGAGAGGTAGTGGAGGCCCCATCCCTGGAGATATTCAAGGTCAGGATTGATGGAGCTCTGAGCAACCTGCTGTAGTGAAGATGTCCCTGCTCACTGCAGGGGGGTTGGACTAGATGACCTTTGAAGGTCCCTTCCAACTCCATACATTCTATGATTCTGTGATCTCCTGAAACATGCTTGAGCTGCTCTGTGATTCAGAACCACATGGGAGGCTGGTGGCAGAACAATGTTGAGCTCCCCAAAGCCTTCGCTGTGCTGGTTCCACATCTGCCCCTCCAACCCTGTCTACTTTTCCCTGAGGATATTGACCAAACAGTTGAAGCAATTTCAGCTTCACTTGGCTGCTAGAGTTTAACCAGAGCCCTCGGCTGAGACCTGCTGGCAACTGGGGAAGGAATTGCTGTTTCAGGTGGGCTGGGGTAAGAAATATGGAAAAGAAAAAAATCCAACCCAAGAATACAACGATTTCCATGTGACACACAATAGTTTATTATAACAGCCATGACCCTGGAGAGCAGGTGTTCTGGTGACATAGACACTACAGGAGTTGTCCATCCTACAGAAACATGGAAATACTGTGATGTCCTCGATGGAAATATACCAAGAGACTCTTCACAACTCCTCCTGGGAACTCAAAAATCTGGGAACTCAAGTGGGGTTGTGTGGCAGTGGCTGAGGCCAGAGCTTGGCCTCGTAAATGAAAATACTTCAGGGCACTGTCTGTGGTCATTAGTGCAAGAGGGCCACGGTAATTAATGCCTGTGTGGAGGGGGGAACATCCCCCCACCTTGCTCGCAGCTGGACGTGACATCTACAGAGTTGGCTCTAGTAGTGATGTGACATCTACAGAGTTGGCTCTAGTAGCTTTGGTGTGATGTGACTGATGTGCGTTGGCTGGTGTCAGCCAGGGAAGGTCAAAGCTGCTTGGGATGTTTAATAAATACAAAGACAAGTCCTGCTTGTTGAGATTTTAACCAATATCCCATTTCTAGGGCCCAGCACCACTGTGGGTGGAGTCTGGAGCACCTTTAGGTGAGACAGGTGGACATGCTCTTGGCTAGAGAGGTGGCTTATTAAGGAGTTTTAGCTTTGGTGGCATAGGAAGGAATGAGGAGCCACCTAAAAGGCAGTAAAATCAATTAAATAGTCTGAAGTGGCCAAAGATCCCCCAGTACAACCAGTATGTTTGTCACCAACTATGCAAATGTCACAAATCCACCTGGCTCAGGTGATTTACCTGCATCTCCCCACCAGCTCAGCTTGGAAAGCTTGATGCTACCTTCCTCTGAAAGCCACATCAGTGAACACCTCACACAGAGCAGGGACAGAGCAGAGAAGAAGGATTTTGTAATGCTGGGCTGATGGCTTCTGGCTGCTGTGTTTAAAAGCTCGTGTAAATATGAAATCCAGGCTTGGATTCTGCTTGTAACTGGTAACAGAGATGTTAACTGGGATGTTTGTAAAGACAAACTTAAAAGAGGTGGCCTGGAGTGGATTCTCATCCTTTGTCCCTCAGAAGTTGGCTTGAGTTCAGGAGAAAGTGCTTTGGCCTCATTTGTCTATAGATGCCAACAGGTCTCGTGTTCATGCTGTGGGGCTCGGTTTCTCCTAGGAGCATTCTTCAGTGGGCAGGGAGCTGAACTTTGGCCGAGCACCACTGATGAACGTGTCTGCTTCAGGTGTCACTGAGTTGTCGCTGTAGCTTCTAGAAGGTGGCATCTTTCTGCTGATGCCATTTGGCTTCATCTCACCGTTGGTGCTGCCTGTTCCTCCTGCAAACAGCTTGGAGTTTCTCAAGGTGCTGGCGGAAACTGCAGGGGTTGAGGGAGGGAATGAGAGGGAGGAGGTTAGAAACATTTCATTCAGGCTCTAAATTAGATTCATTCAGATTCTAAATTAGAATCACAGAATCACAGACTGATTTGGGTTGGAAGGGACCTTAAAGATCATCCAGTCCCAACCCCCCTGCCAGCAGCAGGGACACCTTCCACTAGACCAGGTTGCTCAAAGCCTCATCCAACCTGGCCGAGAACACTTCCAGGGAGGAGCAGCCACAACTTCCTTGGGCAACCTGGGACACTGTCTCACCACCCTCACTGTGAAGAATTTCTTCTTAATATCTAACCCAAACCTCCCCTCTTCCAGTTTAGAGACATTTCCCCTTGTTCTGTCATTAACTGCCCTTGGCCAAAGTCCCTCCCCAACTTCCTTGTAGGCCCCCAAGTTGTACAACTAAAACCACTTACGGTGCTTTGTCCTGGAGTGGACGGTGCTGATGATTGTGGGGATGGGTTGCTCCATGCTGTGAACACAAGGACAGAGTGTGAGGACACATATTAACCCCTGCTGTGCCAGAGAGATACAGAGGACTGGAGTTTGGCCCATGGGAGCTGGACTGCTTGGGTAGAGCCAAGTGCATGGCTGGGTCATGAAGGCTCAAACAGCATCTAGGGAAAGCATCATCTAGAGAAGTGCTGGAACCCTCCCATCTGGGGAGCTTAAGGAAAACTTCAGAGCAAGAAACAGGGCTGAACTGTGTGGAGACTGCTGGGTTTTGTTCTTTCTTTGATCAAACCTTCAATGCCAGACTCAAAGCTTGGGATGTCTTCTTTCTCCCTAGGTGTTTGGCTGCATCCCTTCCCCTCTTCAGGCACAAGGAGGCCCAGCTTACCTGCTTTCCTCCCCTTCCATCAGCTTCCTGTAAGTGAGGATCTCCACATCCAGTGCCAGCTTGATGTTCATCAACTCCTGATACTCCTTCACCAGGTGAGCCATATCCTCCTTGCTCTTCTGTAGGGCTTCTTCTAGCTTGACTAGTTTGGCTTTGGCATCCTTGAGGGCCACCTCACCATGCTCTCCTGCTTCTTTAATGTGCTCCTCCAAGTGCAGGCACTGGTGTTGCAAGGGGAAAAGGGCAGTGGAGGTGTTAGGTGTGTTTGAGTTTCAGACCTGTACTTCAGAGTTTTGTCACCCACCCCAGGACACACCTGGCTCTTTTGGGACACGATGCAGGACCTCAGCTTCTGGATCTGTATGTTTAGGTCTGCGATCTCCCGTCTGCTGTCAAGGAGGTGAACCCCATAGGTGCCTGACTGGGTGCTTCCTTCATTCAGCTGCAGGAGAGATGGAACTGTGGGTTATCTGCATGTCCTCTGCTGTAGCAAAGGTATCTGCACAGATTCCCACTGACCTTAAGGAGAAACATCTAAGTGGGGAAAAATAGCAGGTGTGCAGAAGGATTTAGGGCCCGTTTTCATATCCTCTTCTGACTGAAGCTGTGCCTGGTGTAGAGCACACTGTCTCTTGGGGTCAATCACATTCTTTCGTGCTCTCTTTGGAGGAGCACCAGTGGAAGGTCATTTGCATCCTAGGCAGCCAAGCTGGCACTGGGAGATGTCCTTACCTTTCTCCACTGATGGTGTGGAGAGCCCAGAGGAATGAAACTCCTAATTTACACACCTTAGTGAGGAGGAGTTGATCTAGGTTAGCACTCTGTCCCTCCCTCCCTTCCCAGGTGTCTGTCCCTCCACATCTTGTTGATTCATGTAGTTTCTAGGCTGCTCTCTCTCCCTCTTCTTTCCCTGCCTCTCTGTCCCTCTCTGTATCACTCAGATAGAGACAAATACCTTCCTCCTGGTAAGTGCTTCAGCCTCCTCCCAGCTCCGAAGAGCCAGAGCTTCATACTGGGCCCTCACTTCTTCCACGATTCTGCTCAGGTCAAGTTTGCATGCATTGTCAATTCCCAGAACAACAGAAATGTCCTTAATTTCTGTCAGCAGCTCCTCGAGTTCCTGAAAAGCAAAGAGAGAATTAGGACTGAAATACCAAGTAGTCAACAAAACTACAAGCCAAGGGGAGAGCTGAACTCTGGCAGATCTGCTGGGCTTAGTTAGGCAAAGCATCTTCCATACACAGTGTAGAGATGGTGAGATTTCCTGGCTTTTCAGCCTCTGAAGTTTGGAAGCTGGTATTATTTTCTCCATAACATCCAGACTCAGGCTAAGGTGTTGGTTTAGGATCTGAGAGAGAGCCCTGGAGCAGCTAGAACAAGTCCAGAGGAGGCCACGAGGATGATGCGAGGGCTGGAGCAGCTCTGCTGTGAGGACAGGCTGAGAGAGTGGGGGCTGTTCAGCCTGGAGAAGAGAGGGGTCCAGGGAGATCTTATAGCGGCCTCCCAGTACCTGAAGGGGCTACAAGAAAGCTGGGGAGGAACTTTTCATAAGGGCAGTTAATGACAAAACAAGGGGAAATGGGTTTAAGCTGAAAGAGGGGAGGTTTAGATGAGATATTAGGAAGAAGTTCTTCACTGTGAGGGTGGTCAGACACTGGAACAGGTTGCCCAAGGAAGTTGTAGATGCCCCCTCCCTGGAAGTGTTCTCGGCCAGGGTGGATGAGGCTTTGAGCAACCTGGTCTAGTGGAAGGTGTCTCTGCTGATGACAGGGGGGGTGGAACTGGATGAGCTTTAAGGTCCCTTCCAACCCAAACCATTCTCTGATTCTATGATTCTATGATTTGGGCTCACCACCTGTTAAGAGTCTGACAAAATGGTGCATTTATACTGCATCAAGAGCAGGTTCATTGAACTGATGATCATGCTTCGGTGTCTGTCAGCATTCAGCTGGTGGACATGTATGTCTTGAGCAAGAAATAGGGCAGTGTGAATCATTTTGCAGGGTGGTGGTGTTAGAAGGATGTCATTGCCGAGCTCTGCCTCAGTATCTAGACAGGCTCTGGCTGCCATTTCTGTTCTTATAGTCTTGTTTTGTGTCTGGGAAAAGAAGGGAGAACCAGGACCCTTCTCTGAACACATCCATCACTAGCAGACCTGTTCTGCTCCCCAGAGCTGCTCTCCTGTGCTGGGGAAACTCAAGCCAACATGGGGGAAGCAGGAGCAGGGACACACAAGCTGCAGTGTCACTGTTGGGGTTATTTGCTCTCAATAGCTGACTGGGTCACAGCTTTAGGAAAAGGAACCAAACAATGTTGAATGCAGACTCCCCTCAGTGAACCTGAAAAGGACCCTTAATCCCTGCCTGTAAACTCTACTCCTGGGTGGTTTGTATCCAGGCAAGACATGACTTGATGTTGAGCAGATGGTTTAAACATTCACTTGGCAGCTTCCCCCCTCCACAGCCTCAGACTGCTCCTTGCAGGGGTGTCACTCTTATCAGTATCTCTGCAGTCGCTTCTGATTTACACCCGTGTTAAAAGAGAGCAGCATACCTCTCTCCCCATCTCTTAACCTTTCATCTTGCTGGTTTTGTTCTTCCCTTTTATGCTGAGGGTTCTAATCTCTTTAGAGAAGCATTTGTATACCTTGTTTGCCTTGCCTTCCCCTGGCTGGGGAAACAAAGGGCACCCTGACATGGTGATTCATGAATAACAGAAAAAATACCCCACCACTCTTCCAAAGAGCGGGATTATCAGTGTATTTTTTCCCACTGGTGTTTAATCCTAGAGCCTCTTTCTTAATCTTTCAGCAGTTTAATAGCTCTATGAGAAAATGCATGTTTACTGCAAATACTTGAGCATCCTCTGCCGGCGGGGGGAGAGGGGGGGAAAAAAAGAATGTGGTGTTTTATTAATAAGGATTGAAGCTGAGATTTCCTTCTGATTCACACCAACGTGCTGTGAGCAAAGCTGTCAAGCAGAGTTTTCCTCATTTGCCCTTCCTTTGGCTGTGTGTACCTGCACATTGATGTCAGTCCAATCAACAGGTACAGGCGAGAAAATGACTAACCTGACAAGAAGCTATTGAGAGGAGAGGGCAGAGACAGAGGTGGGGGATAATTTCTTTGCATGAAGCATAGCTAAAAAGAAAAATGCAGGACCAGCAGTGTGGGACCTGGAGGAAATCAGCTCAAGAAGATCATCAGTCCAGAGGAGGCCACAGGGATGATGCGAGGGCTGGAGCAGCTCTGCTGAGAGGACAGGCTGAGAGAGTTGGGGCTGTTCAGCCTGGAGAAGAGAAGGCTCCAGGGAGCCCTTCTAGTGGCCTCCCAGTACCTGAAGGGGCTCCAGGAAGGGTGGGGAGGGACTTTGGCCAAGGGCAGGGAGTGAGAGAACAAGGGGTGATGGCTTGAAAGTGGCAGAGGGGAGATGGAGCTGAGATGTGAGGAAGAAATTGTTTGGTGTGAGGGTGGTGAGCCAGTGTCCCAGGTTGGGCAGAGCAGCTGTGGCTGCTCCTCCCTGGAAGTGTTTGTGGCCAGGCTGGATGAGGCTTTGAGCAACCTGGTCTAGTGGAAGGTGTCCCTGCTGCTGGCAGGGGGGTTGGAACTGGATGAGCTTTAAGGTCCCTTCCAACCCAAACCAGTCTGTCTCCAGTTACCCCAGTGAATTGCCTTGCACCAGGAATAATCTTATAATTCTAGAGAAAGTAAGGCTTCATGCAGGCAGAGTATGTGTTCTAATACAGTCTGATGTTATGCAGGTCCTTCTGTCTCTCTGTGCCTTAGTTTCCCCACAAGGAATGTTAACATTCTTCTTGTCAAGCATTTTAATTATTTGTATTGATAGAATTCAGACAAATCATGAGTATTCCCAAAATACTGCCGAGCCTGCTCGGTAACATTTTACAGGCTCTGAGTAAGTGACTGAAATCACATCACTCTGAGTAGATACAGGTGGCTTTGGGTTTGTCTGAAGGCCTGCAGATGACTCTGTGTCCATCCCCAAATCATACCTGACTGCACACTGCTCATTTCAGTGGAAGTGAAGTGTGTTGGGTTGTGTTAAAGAGCATCCAGCACCTCACCCGGGTTCATCACAGCTCATCCTGTTTTGTTGTCATCCCTTCTTCTGACTCTGAATAGAATCATATTCAGCTCACTCATGACTTGGGGTGCTTGGTCTCAAGGCAAATGCTGTCAGCACAGAGTAGGAGCAGAGTCCAGAAACAACCAACTTGGGAATTAGCTGGAGTTTCCAGGCTGTTAAAGGGGAGACCCACTGGAGCTGCTGCCCTGCAGCTGTGGGGCAGAAGAAACATCTTGATCTAATTTAGAATGGAGCTGGTTTAGTTAAGGGGAAGGGATTTAGCTTGTGAGACCCTGCCTCAAGGCATCTAATAGTTGTCTGCAACACCATGCAGCTCCCTGGACAAGCTCTCCTTTTGCTGTAAATCCAGAACAATGTCCTCTCTGTAGTGCAACTATCCACAAAAATGCCTTTTTTTCTTTTTTTTTTTCTTTTTTTGCATAGTAGCTTGTGTGTTCCTGAGCTGCTCTCCTGACTGTATTTTTACCTGCTTGTAGATAGTTTTCTTCAAATCCATCAGCTCTTGGAGCCCGTTGAGTTTTACCTCCAGCTCAGTTCTGTGCAAGGTGCTCACATCTAAATCCTACAGGAGATGGAAAATATATTACACAATAGTTTGTAGCAAGAAGTCTTTCCCACTACCACCTCTCCCCCAGCAAGTGCCCTGCTTGCTATTTCTTGGCAGGTACTTAGGAAACTGCTCTCCTGCTCTGCTAGTAGAGTCTCTCCTTTGTGGACTTTTTTCCCCCTTTTTTTTTTTCCTTTTT
>NW_010293579.1:0-3292 GCF_000700745.2 Antrostomus carolinensis
ACCAGCTCTGGCCCAGCTAAAACCAGGACACCACTGTGCCAGAGTTGTGCTCTCTGGAGCCACACAGACAAGAGCTGCTCCCCGAGCGCATCCTTCCCGGTACCCTGCGGGGAACCAGCTGCTGCTGCTGCTTTTCATCCATCCCCCGAGAGCCAGCGTGTTCCCACTCCCCACATTAGAAAAACAGCCAGAAAGAGGAGGAAAAACTTTCCAAACTCCAGCAATAGAGATGACTTCCGCTAGTAATCATTAATAGTCCCACCAGGACATTGTTACAAAGGATGAGTAAAAAAAAAAGAGAGAAATAAAGAAAGCCCAATAATTCTTGAAGCCTGGACTCCAATTAATTTTTTTGAGTTGTCATAAGCAAAAGGAAAAAAAAATGCACAGGCAGGACAAATGTTCTCCTAATTACCTAAACACTTTATTAACCATCGCTAATTAAAGCCTTTCTTGGAGTCTGACAAATGTCTGGAATTACTCAATTTAGAAGTTAGTTTTGACTCCAGTAATTTATAGACAGTTGGAAAGTTATGGAGAGGGGGGGGACATATCTTTCAGCTAATGTTTTTTTATTAATGCTGACAGCAATCATTTGTTATTTGCCACTAATGGGGCAGTCCCTGGAGGGAAGGAAATCTGCCGAGATGGATGGCTTGGGCTGGTGCCAGCAGCATGTGGCCTGAGCCTTGGTCAGGTTGTCCCAGAGGCATTGCTCCACGCCAGCTTCCACCCTGGGTCCCTACTGAGTCCTCTGTGCCAGAGTAGCTCATTGGGCTGTGGCTTCACCCAATGAGGAGAAAAGGGGTTTGATGCTGAAGAGTTACCACCAACTTTTATATCACTGTTTCTCCTCAATCCCCAGCTGCTGGAGCCGACCAACTACAGCTCTTCCTAAAAGTAGGTTTCTCATTTCCACAGACACGAAAAACACCCTGAACACGGGAAACTAATGAGCCCTGTGGATTCAGAAATCAGAATGCAAAGAAAGAGGATCCACATTTTCTTTTCATCTCGGGTTTTTTTTTTTGAGCTTGACACACAATTTTGGATGCTTGCGTTGTCAATACCTTTTGTTTCTCATCCTTCCTATAAACTGCGAATGATCCAATTATAGAGTAAAAGGAACAGAGAGGGAGGGAAGCAAGAGTGATGGAATAATCTATGGGGGAAAGGAAGGAGCTGAGATGAAAAGCTAATTAAACAACAAACACAGCGCCACATGGGGAAATTAAAGGGCCTTTGGTGTTAGACGGGGCCAAGGGTGAAGCCAAGGATGCAGGTCTGGTCCATGTGCCGATGTCCGAGCCTGGGTGGGATGGGAGGTGCCACGAAGCTGCTGCAGAACCACTCTGGTCCCACACTATGGGATGTAGTTCCCTGGGGTCAAGCACATTTGCCACGTTGTAAAACCACTCTGCACGCAGCCAGCGAGGCTCTCCGCAGCCTGACGGGGAGACAACCATTTCCTTCTGCTTTTTCTCACAAGTCAGAGGGGAGGAACGTGCTATGGGCTGAGAAAGGTGTTTAAATCATGCTGGTAGGAGAGGAGAGCCGGGAAGTCTTGACAGGGATGCTAACGCTCCGCCACGGCTGCTGCGGGATCTGACATTCAAAGGCCTCGGTTAAAGACAGGGCTCAGTGTCTGAGCAGCGTAATGAGCTGTTTCACAGCGCCCGACCTTGTAGGAACCATCACGCCTTCCAAACGCTTCAGCTGGCCTTGGCCATGCGCTCCGACGCCTGGAGATGCTGCCAACCTGAGCACCTTCCCCGACACTGGCAGCATGGCCGTGCCCACGCCACCAACATGGGGTCTCCTGCCCCACAAACTCACTCAACACCCCAAAACCTCCCATCCCAGACAGCAGCAGGGACCCAAACGCTGGGTTTGGTCACATCCCTGCCCACCTCATCCCTGCCCACAGCATCCCTGCCCACCACATCCTTGCCCATGTGCCACGGGACGGGGTCGCCTGGTGCATCGTCACCCCTTCTCCTCTTCACTCCCATTCCTCCAGAAACAAACCAGCGTGGCAGGTTTTAGCAAGAGTCTCTGGATAAATGAGAAGACATCCAAGTGAGCGTGCACAGAACAGGGGCAGGGCCCCGGGAAGGACCCCACGAGGGTCCCTGCTGCCCGCAGAGCCCTGGAAACACCAGAAAAATGTCAACTTAACAGCATTAAAAACCCACTTTCTCTGAAAGCTTTTAAGGGAACATCGAGAAGAATGGAAAGGGGTTTTGATCTTCCTTTTTTCCCCCAACTAAAAAAAAAAAAAAAGCTTTTAGAATAAATAGCTGACAATGTCTCTTATTTGAGTAATTCTTTGCCAGCAATAAATGTGTCACTCTAAAGTGCTTTATTTAGAAATAAAAAAAATGTTTTTCTTTGTCAAGCGCTCCACGTTACATCAAGTTAAAGGCTGGAAACGAAATTCTCCTCCTCTCGCCACGTACCCCTCCCTGTTTGATACATTCATATATTCTCCTATAATCTGATCTAGGTTATAAAAATATTAAAAAAAAAGAGGAAAAAACAGAGAGACATCTGGCTCTCCCACACAGCTGACATTTCCCTTTATGCCTGGTTTAACTTTTTTATGGCTGCCTGGGTTCACTTCATTGGAGAATTTCTCCCTTTAAATGAGTTTCCTGTTTTATGTTCGAAATTTTCCTTTAGACAAACCTGGTAATTTTTCAAGTTAAAATGTGTACGTTTTAAGTACTTAGGAAGTGTAAGGATCCAACTGACGGGGACATAAATCTGAGTTTATTCACGCTGGAGTCCCTGTGTCTAACTGATCCTTTTATAAAAAAAAAGAGAGAGAAGAAAGGAAGAGCCTGGCATATTTTTTTCTTGTTTTACAATAGAAAAAAAACCCCTGTCAGTTGGGTAAAAGTCATTTATTAGCGTCTGTTCACACTTCCAAGCCTCAAGTGCTGATGCCAGGGAAGGTGGTACCTGCGCTTTCTCGAGCATGTGCTGGTTTAATGGACAGTGAAGAGGGGGCTGATGTGGTCCCCTAGCTATTGACTCCTCTGGGGTTATCTTCTAATCAGGGGTGATGGAGGGGGACACCTGGGGACCCCAGCTCTGCTGTTGTCCCACCCATACCCATCTCATCCTCTGCTCAGCTCCCCGTTGATGTCAAGATCTCATGACATGAGATCCCGCAATGAATAAGAGCAGGTCCGTGCGAGGGTTCAGTCACAATCATCGAATCACAGAACTGTCTGGTTGGAGAAGACCTTTGAGATCATCGAGTCCAACCATACCTGTCCACTGCTGA
>NW_010293579.1:3335-3670 GCF_000700745.2 Antrostomus carolinensis
GAGCGCCTCATCTCCCCAGCTTTAAAACACCTCCAGGGATGGGGGCTCCCCCACTTCCCTGGACAGCCGGTTCCAGTGCCTGAGAACCCTTTCAGTGAAGAAATAATGAGGGAAAAAAGGGACTAAACAACGCAGGGACTTCAAAGACCCAAATTATTTCTTAAATAAGAAAGAAACTCCAAGAAGGCTTCTCACAGGGGGTGGCCGCACAGCTCTGGTGACACAGGTGGTGGCCTGGGGTGTCCCATGTCCCCCTGCCCACTGTGAAGTGGCCTTTGGTGAGCGTGGCTGGGATTGCAGCAGAGGCTCAGCTTGCAGGTTCTGTCCAAGCCCCT
>NW_010293579.1:3695-4826 GCF_000700745.2 Antrostomus carolinensis
CTGCTTGGGATCCAACACCAACAGCTGCAGAAGCCAGAGGGGAGGCAGGGAAAGGATGGACGGAGAGGGGAAAACTGGGAGAAACCTCAAATGAATAAATTAATTACACAAATGAATAGGGAGAGGAGTAAGAGAGGGAAGACAAAGGAAGAGCAGCAGCAGTCCTGGCCGCCCCAGCGCTCATTAGCAGCGGGAGAGGAGGGAGGGAAGCGTCTCGCTGTCTGGGGCTGTCATCCTTCATCCTGACGAGCACTTAGAGAGTCGCGACCCCTTTCAGCATCTCCACACAGACAATCAGCCCGGCGCATCGGTCACTGCCGCTCGCCCGCCGCGGCGCAGGAAGGAGGCTGAGAGCCCATCGGGGTGCTGGGGGTGCCCAGGCCCAGGGTGGGCAGGGGGTAGCAAGCAGCTGCCGAGCGGCATCCCCGCATCGCTGCCCACAGCCCTGGGGGTACCCCCGGGCCCCGCACCCCGCGAGGAGGCACAGGGACTAGCGCAGCTATTTCTGCACACGCCTACGCGGCAAGAGACGGCCGAGCTGTCAGCAAACGATGATTTCAACTGGGTTTCGAGGGGAAAAAAAAACCAACCCAGTGTCATCTGCTGAGGAGGAGCCCGGGAGCAGCTCGTGGCGAGGCCGAGAGATGGGGAACAGGGGCGATGGCTGCGGCGAGCACAGGGAATTCGCAACTGGCTGCATCCTCGGTGCTGCCCAGGCTGAGGCGTTCAGCTGGGGCTGCTCCCCACCAGTACAGCCCATCACCTTCCTGTCCCAGCTTCCCAGGGGCTCCCTTATCACTGGGAAGCAGAGCAAGCGCCAGTGGTTGCCAGTTTGTCAAGTGTTGGCAATCACTGGATCGCTGTCCGGATAACGGGAGCAACCCCCAGCCCGATGGGTTCATCACCAAGAGGGAGGAGGATCCGGCAACCCCGGGCTTGTTGCAGCCAGGGAAAGCCAAGCCGAGGAGCAGGGGTGCAGGCGAGCAGCTGTGAGTCTCTTCTCTAATTAACGGGGCTGCTTGATGACTCAGCAGCTTGAGGGAGGCGCTTGCCAATGGACAGGATGCTCTCCAGAAATTTGTCTGCATCACTGTGGGAGCAGAAGCTGTACGAGGAGAGGCTGAAGTCACT
>NW_010293580.1:0-12822 GCF_000700745.2 Antrostomus carolinensis
CCATCAAACCCACATGTCTCCAATTTAAAGACAAGGATATAATGCAGGACAGTGTCAAACGGCCTGCACAAGTCCAGGTAAGTGACATCAGTTGCTTTAGCCTTATCCACCAATGTTGTAATGTCATAAAAGGCCACCAGACTGGTCAGGCAAAATTTGCCCTTGGTGAAGCCATGCTGGTTGTCACCAATCACCTTCTCATTTTCCATGTGTCTTAGCATAGTTTCTAGGAGGATTGGCTCTATGATCTTGCCTGAGGCACTGAGGTGAGACTGACCGGCCTGTAGTTCCTTGGGTCTTCCTTGTTTCCTTTTTTAAAAATGGGGTTTATGTTCCCCTTTTTCCAGTCTGCAGGAACTTCACCAGACTGCCATGACTTCTCAAATATGATAGATAGTGGCTTTGCAACTTCATCTGCCAGTTCCCTCAGGACCCGCGAATGCATCTCATTGGGTTCCATGGACTTGTGCACCTTTAGGTTCCTTAGGTGCTCCCGAATCTGATCTTCTCCTACAGTGGGCAGTTTTTCATTTTCCTGGACCCTTCCTTGGATTTCTAGGACTTGGTCAGTGTGGCACAAGCCCTTGCCGGTGAAGAGTGAGGGAAAAAAGTCATTGAGCACCTGAGCCTTCTCAATGTCCTGGGTGACCAGATCTCCCGTTGCCTTCCTGAGAGGGCCCACATTTTCCCTAGTTTTCCTTTTCTCCCCGACATACTTGTAGAAGTTATTTTTGTTGCCCTTGACATCTCCGGCCAAATTTAATTCTGGTCCTCAATCCTTATTATTATTATTGTCCTTTCTTTCTCTACCACATGTTTTCAATGTCCATTATAGAAAGCACTGTTGAAGAAGAAGACCAAAAAGTATTAATATTATGTGTTTTAATTAAAAATGCAAAAAGTAAACCCATAGATATTTCTAAATGCTCAGGAACAAATTTATAAATTGCTGCAGAAATATATATTGCTATGGCAAAGTGTATGGCAAGTGTAAATGAAAATCCAGTCTAAACAGGGTTTATGTGCTGTTCTGGCATAGGATCATAAGTCATGACAGAGAAAGAGATAAACCTTTCCCCACAGTATCAGGGGGACTTCAGGCTCCTAAAGATGTCACTAAAACTGTTCTAGACCCTATGGAAAATCTATGCTATTATTTGGGTTAACTTTTTACATTATATTATATACCCAAAATACCAGTAACTGTACAACAGATAGATTTTGTCACTGTGATGTCCTGATCATTCTGAGGACCTGAGTGAAATTAGGAGACCTATTATTCAAGTAATTTCCCAGCAGTGCTGGTTCCCAGTGATTTTCAAATCACCTGTCTATGGGCTTAAAAATCTTTCTACCTGCCCATTTTGTATACCACAGCACAATTTATTAAATACATACTGTGGTCAAAGGTTTTACCATTTCCAGAAATATTAAGCATCAGATGCTACTGCACACAAGAAGCATATAGAACTTCTGCTCTGAAATGCCAGTGTCTGAACTCCTAACTGCAAAGCTACAGCATCAGCACTCA
Organism: Antrostomus carolinensis; assembly: GCF_000700745.2. NCBI lineage: Eukaryota > Metazoa > Chordata > Aves > Caprimulgiformes > Caprimulgidae > Antrostomus > Antrostomus carolinensis. Next base: position 1,532 of record NW_010293580.1, read on the forward strand.
GCCTTAAATTCCCTGTTTGCTAGGAATGCTTAAGCTTTTCATTGTAAAACTGCATTTTGTCATGCACCGGCACTGCAAATCATTCTTATTTTGAATCTGACTATCCTTTAAAGGTGATATCAAAGGAAGGAAATACATTTACAGACAGAGGAAATAGAAACACAGGGAAAACTCAGTGAAGCTCAGTATGTTCCAAATGGACTTTATAGTGATGAAGAGTCACCTGTTATTAAAAAGTCAATAATTTTCATTTTGAAAGTGTTTTTCTTTAGGTAATGGTGATGCCTAGAATGATGATTATCCCCTTTGACTGATTCCACTTTCTAAATCCTCACTTCCAGGTAACGTCTAGTTTTCACAGATTCTTTTTTACAGGCCATATCTAAGATGCGGCTTTTGCTATCTATCTGCACAGCTGAAATATCTCATGTCTCAGCTACCTCAAGACCCTTTTTTTCTCTGGCTTTGACAAATGCAATCTTGCTCAGCTGCTGCGAAGATCGTTTTCCTGGCCTGTCATTTTGACAATTTCACCTCTACACCTCCCTCCACTAGCTACTGCTTTTCTGTCACTTCAAACACAGGCTGGTTGGCTTCACCTTCAAAACCCTTTCACAAGCCATCCCCACCCCGCAAATGATCTTAACATTCAGTAAAGAGTAGTTGACATCTGATACCGATTGGTGCACAAAATCAGTCTCTTAACAGTTTTTTAATCAAATACCCTCCTGATTTCTCCTACTGTCTTTAAGACTGGGATGCACTTCCTGAAAATGCTCCCCACATTTCCTCATTTCTCTCTTTTTCAATCCTGTCATTAAAATTTGCCTTGTCATGATGTCTAGAGAAAACTAAGGACAGTGGAGTGTCAGAAGTAGTCTTCTAGTCCCCAATATCACATTATTATCTCCTCACTTCAGTCTGTCTGTCTTTCTGAGTGCAAGTTCTTTGTAAAAGGGATTGTGTGAAGTTTATGTTTCTCCTACAATGGCATCCTAGTCAATTATTGAGATTCTTATATTTGAAAACATAAAAAAATAAGAAAGATCTCCTGTGACCTTCTTAAATGCTTTTCTACATTTTTTGCATTCAGAGTAATTTGAACAATACTTCTACATTTCCTGGATCTTCTGATCCTTAGATGTGGCTATTGTTAGCTTTGGTCTTTACCTTCCAGACTAAATATTCATCAGATTCATTTGGGCCATTCTAAGACTTCAGTCTCAGTTCAGCATAATGATAACTGCCAGAGCTGGGCCTATCATCAACATTTACACAGAATGGCTGGGTGCTTCTTAAATGTAGAATCATAGGGATAATGATGGTACCTGAAATAGATATTTCCTCAGAAGTGATACCATATGCAGTGTAACTGGCCTGTTCCTTCTGTCTTGCACCATTGCTCAGATAAAAATGTAGTTCAGGCATTTTATGGGAAGGACATAATGCCTATAAAATTTATTTCTCTCTTCACATAGTGAGAAAACACTCCAGGGTATACCAGAGAACAAACTTGCTCAGATCATAAGGAACATAGCACATTGGATGCAGGCCATTAAATTACTGCTTTCTAAGTTGTCTAATCAGACACAGCAGGCAGCTTTGACTGTTGCAAGTATTAGGTATTAACACGAGTTTCCTCTTCTTTTCTCGTTCCTCTTCCTTGTGTTTTTTAATCCTAACCTTAAAGTAATTTCTAAGCGCTAGAGCTATCACCTTGATGGGCCCTTTTCTATGAGTATGAGCAGAGCATATAGTAACCTACTGTAGAAAAAGAACAGTGTTGTGATTCACTTTATTGTCACCCAGGATTTTCAGATCCATAATATTGTAATTTTTGTCTTTTAAAGACCAGTGTTGAGGAAAATCAAACCTTTCTTTAGGTAATATGAAATAGAAGATTGACCTGAAAAAACCCACCAAGAACCAACCAACATCAAGCCAAACAAAAAAACCCCACTCAAACCACCAAACATCCGGTTTTCATGTAAGCCACCAGATGGGTACACAGGTACCAACATGATTTTAATCTTAGAACTGATTCTAACTCACATAATGGTTTTATGTGAATCACTGAGTGAATAATTTATAGTGTTATTTGGAAACTGGTGTGTACTGGTGAGTACCCGTTAGTATCCAGATTCATAGACGTCTATCAGTGGCTTGATTTATTTTTCCCCAGAGCTACCGAGGTGAGTAAGAAGGTGAATGATGACCTTTCATCACACATAAGTAAAAATTTTGGGTTGGGTGTGAAGTTTATTATAAGGAATAGAGTAGAGGAAGAGGAGAACCTCACTCGAGTGTGGCTAGCAGGTGGAGGGAGGTTCTCCTCCCCCCTGTACTTTGCCCTGGTGAGGCCACATCTGGAATAGAGTGTCCAGTTCTGTACATATTTATATCTATATAAAGTCAGGGCATAGCATAGGAAGAGACTAGACTCAGGAACTAGGAAGCTTTTCTGACATCTTTAACTTCCATGTAACTTCAGTTCAGTAGTGATGTCTGGTCCATACATCTAGACTATATTGACACAGAAGGTGAAGCAAGCATTAATCATTGCAAACTCTTTAAAGATCAGTGTCATACTGCAGTTTTCTGACCGCGGGAACAAGACAGCTTTTTACTCAAACCCCCCCCCGAAATCAGTTTGTACTTAAAAGCTCTATTCCTTTCTCTTTACTCCACAAAAAGGATATTTGTTGTAAACAACTGGTTTTTGGTAGTATTGTAGAGTCAAGACAGCTGTGAGAAAGTGAGTTCAATTATATTTTTGTTTGTGCATCTGTTGTATTCATTCAACACCATGTCCAGAATCTTTTCTGCTGTTGGTGATGTATACTCAGAGTATAGACCAGCTTTCGCATCTTGAATAAATTACGCCTGAAAGTCTTCTTAAGTATAAATTTATTGAGTTACTGAAATATGGGAAAGATGAGACCTTGGGGTTAATATGTCAATACGATCTAAATAACATTTACAAGGAAAAAAACCAACCAACTAAACAAACAAGAGAAAGTGAGGCGTTTCTGAACTGTCGTGTTTCAGAAGGACAGTGAAATTTTATTTTGACACACAAAATTATAAGAAAATACAGCAGATAAGATGTAGAATTCCAGTCTAAGATTAGGTGTTAAAGACTGAAGTATAATTGAATTGCTGGGAAAATCAAAGACACATGGAAAGTTCTAAGGAATGTATGAATTCACTATCTATGGTGTAAACCGTACTTCTTGTATAAAAAAATCTCATGAGATATAAACAAAAAGATAAATAGAATCAGGATGCTTTTTCAGCATCCCAGTGAGATAGTGTTCTCTAACACATATAGATCATCCTTCAGCTACTCCCATTATCTACTCCACACTTGAAGTTATCACAGACACTAGCATAATAAGGAGTGTATCAGTGAGCGAGTAAAATTCACATTATCCAGCTAAAGCCTAAGTAAAAGTCTGCGTGAGAAAGGTCATCTTTCTGCTGGAAATGCAACTGCTGGAGTTGTGATGAGGTGAAATCCAGCCTTCGATGTAGATCTAAAGTCTGGGCTGCAGCTTCTTCTCTATAGTCTGAACTACATATACAACACACCAGAGTGTGCACAAGTTTACTTAATTAATAATGACCAGACTGATTTTTTACATGTATGACTTGAAGAATGTTACTGTATTTTATTAATTTGTTCCTCACTGATCAATTATAAACAGATTCTGTTTTTTGCTGTGGCATTTGTGTTTTAGTACAAGTGTGAAATACTTGGGAAAGAGGTTAGCAAACTTTTTAATTGAACTGCCAGTTGTTTCTTCTTTGTGACTGGCTTCCTATACTGAACAGTTCTGCCTTTGATCTTTTGTCTGGAGACTGAAGCTTCAGCACAGAGAGACTGATTCAGACTAAAAAGCAAGCAGCTGCATGCACATTTATACTGCAAACATGGTAGAATTTCTGTTCAAGACAAATAGTTGTTAGTCAGCTTTTCTGTGTGCCTCCTAGTTGTAATATTTATCTACACATAGTTTGATGGAAATATTTTTTTATGTTTAGAATAGAAATAGTTTTCCTTTTTTTTTTTTTTAATATTTATGCATGGTATACAAATTAGTATGCTAGAGATGGGAATGTGTCTGGAGATCTAGAAAATAAAGGAGGATGCTTTGGCATTCAGGCACAGTAAAAAGTGATCTTTTGACCAGCTAATTAAGCATACTCAGGTTTTTTATTTTATTTTCTTCCTGTGCAGTTTGTGAATTTGACTTAGCAGCTGGCTAAGGTGGATGGCATGACAGAGCTTGACAACCTGTGTCAGAACAGTAAGCATATTTCTGAGTCATTGTATGGTACAAAAATGTGGACTGCTGTGGAGACAGTAACAGTATTTGTAAAAGATATCAGCATGTCTCCTTTTAAAGACAATACATACAGGTCACAGATAATAAAAGCTCTAGAATAACTAAAACCTCATCTTGATGTTCATACCAGGATTGAAAGTAATATACTTTTGCTTCTTAGCAAAACACACATACAGGTCATGAGAAGTATCCTGGCTCTTCTCTGCTGCACTCATTCATTCAACATACCAAGCATGTTTATGGGACAGTCTAATTGGATGCTAAATGTACTGACAAATGTTCACATACTCGTTCCTACTCAAGGTGATTTTTCTTCTTTTTCTATAAGCTGATATACGGAAATAATAATAATTAAAAAATCTTTCTACAGTTATGCTTAAGTTGAAAACCATCAATATCTGCAGCATGAAAACTGGAATTTATAAAATGGTCTTATTTAATTTTAAGATTGTTTTTATGTAACTAAAAGACACTGCGCACACAGATGCATGGTCTATAGATGGTGTAGGTTTTTTGGACCAATGTAAAACCCAGAGTATACAATAGTTTTTTGGGGGACACAGTTACAAAAAAGACTGGCTGAAGTGTTTTTATGGAAATTTTGGAGGACAGTTTTCAACTCTTTATGATTTTCATCCATGACTGGAAAAATAAAATAAAAATAAATAAAAAGTTCTAAAATGCAAACTATGTTATTTGGGGAAAGGGCACTGCAGTGTCTCACATGAGCTGTAATAGAGGTGTCTCAATTTCCTTCACTTTGTGGCAGACTTCACAAGTAGCAGAAATGTGACATGGTTCACAGTAGTTTCTGTAGCTTTGTGATTCTTTATATTGACACAAAATGGTAGGAATCTAAAAGAGTCCTACTTGGACTCAGAAAGAAGAGTATATCCAGAACATGTCAGAAGTGACTCTGGTAACATGTCTAAAATAAAATATCTAAATAGTTCTTGTTCCATTCATTCCTGTAGTCATGCCCACAGATGATTTAATATTACCTTATTTTAAAAACATTTTCTTCATGAAGAAGAAAACTAAATGAGGTTTAAAGGGAAAAGCATGAACAAAAACTTGAACTTGAGTCCAGTCCTTACACATGCATCTTTTTGAGAATGCACCAAAGATCCGTAATATAATTAATTTCATGGTAGAAATGAAGATTGTTGTGCAATAATACTATGTATATCCCAAAGGGTTTCATACACTAAACATTTACATTGCTATTTTTTGACAAGGGGGAAGAGAATGGGAAGGACAGGGTTTGTCAGGAGCATGTTGTGGCAATTCTCTTTACTAACTAAAGTTCCAATTTAGACGTAAAAGACTAGTTTAACAACATTTATTTTCTAAAAACATGTTAGCTGTTGTTAATTATGCCTCCTATTAGTTACGATCTGAGTCATGCAACAGCTGTTCCACTGTTTCACTCACAAACCGGCATGCCCACAATTACTTGTGTTGTCCTGTTTAGTCTTTTACAATGTCATAGCATTAACTTTGCTCAGTTGATGAACATGATGAAAAATCGTATCTCTTCAAACTGTTTTTCAAAAGCTTATACAAGTCAGACTTTTGTGGTCACGAAGGAGGGAACTATGTGACCAATGAACATTATATCTATTACTCTTTGAATATTCTTTTGGTGATTTTTTTTTTTTTTTCTGGTTAATACATATCTTACACTTAATAGATGGAAAAGTTTTGGAGTATATTCTGATGAATTCTTGAGTACCAAAACTAATCTGATAATGAAAAATGCTATCTTATATCCCTTCTGCACCCACTGACTTGAAAAGGAATTGACTTAAATCACGGTGCACAAGAAAAACATGGCTGAGTCCTCAGAAGTAATTTACTAAGCTGAAAATAAGTTGCTAGCGAAACGTTGGAGAAAAGAGCTAAGTGCAGAGAAACCTTACATTTGAAGCGGCTTAGAATGGATACAAATTATCTTTACACTCTGGTTTCCAGGCTTGATTATCTAGAGGCAAATATCACTGCTTTAGCATTCTTCCCAAATTCATCTCCAGGGTTAACCATCCATGTTTAATCATTGCTGATAATGAGATTTGTAAACTTTCAAAAATCCCTTAACTAGAACTCTATGAATTGATTTCTGCATAAAGTGGACTGGGAGGAATTTACTTTAAAAAAAAAAAAATCTAAAGAGTTACAAAGACAAAGAGTTGATCGACTTTTTTTAATGTGTACTTCTGAAAATTTCACTATGCAAAAGCAAGTTTGATATGCCATAATGAAAGCAATAGGAAAGAAATACAAAGAAAATATTAAATATCATTTAGTATCTGAATATTCTTTACATCACACTATTTTCTGCTGTGCAGGTCAGCGCACACATCTATCCAAGGGTTTCTCAGATTGGGGGTCCATGTAACACATGAAGTAAATTAAACCCCCAAACCCTGCAAACTGACATTTCCAGATATGCCCTGGTCATCTTGTCAAGAAGATGGGGGTTGGAACTAGATGATCCTTAAGGTCCCTTCCAACCCAGACCATTCTATGATTCTATTAAGATCCCAACAGATTAAATTTCTAAGTTTTCTCCCATTACAGCTATTCTCAAATTGCCTTAAAAGAAGGCTCCAAAGCAAGCAAGCTGAAACAATAAAGGACTGAATCCAAACCAGAATTTAAAAAGTAAATATTAGGGAAAAATTACAGTACTAAAAGGAAGGAATTATGAAAGTGGTTGGAACTGCATAGGAAAAGTTTGAAACGGATGTGGAAAATGAACCAAAGCACTGTGAACAACAGAATGAGGAAATATCATGAAATGATTAGCCAGCAAGAGATATGAATTAATGGAGGCATGAATTAATTGTTTTCCTCATGGTCTAAAAAAGATAAAATCGAAATAAATTTCCTGCACTCTAGCTTATATAATCATTTGAAAAAAAACAACTTTTGGAGACTCTCTTCTTCAGTTTTTACCTCCTTTTTTGTGTATTCATCTAAACCTAGTTATCTTGAGTAGTTTCAGGGGTTTTTTTGCAGTAGCACTAGATCTAGATCAAATCACAACAGTTACCAGAAATAGACCTACGCTTCTGCAGATCTTCTGTAGCAAGATGTTCTACAGTCATGTACAGGGAGTAAAACTGTATGTGGAAGAATACATCCAAATCACTCAAACATGTTCCATATCAAACGTCATTTCTCTTCTTCCATTTGAGTTTTCAAAGTATTAAAACCCCCACTTTTTGAGTTTGAATTCACCTGTACCTTGTCAATGTGAAGTGTAAGAGTATGTGGAAGGAGAGTGTCTGCTTTTTTAAGGGTATCTGGACAAAGGAGTCATAAACAAGAACAGGGACAAATCTGACTGACATGTGGTAAAGGAGGTTGTGAAAAGAGCAAACATGGTCATTCACACTAGTTGGTAAGAATACCAGGAGTGTGAAGATGTTTATTTTTTGGGAGGATAGTGAAAGAAGAGGGAGGAAGATCAACAAGCAGAGACAGACATAAAACCTGATGAACTATCGTTAACAAAGACAATAGTCAGAAACAAACTCGGTCAGTCAAGGAAACTAATGGGCTATTGAGAAGCTGCAGGCAAACCAGGACTTCACAACTGGTAAGAAACCAAACCTGTGGGTCTTGGGTGTTGAATAAGATTGGTGGGACAATGTTAAGTTCTGATGCAATGTGCAGAGGAGGGGGGAGCATGGAAGAACAATGACAGGTAGACAGAAAGGGGTATAAAAAGGGTTGGTATTGTGTAAAATGGGACCAGTCAGTATGGTTGTCTGGCCAAGCCTTGTGCCTAATCATAGAATGGTACGGGTTAGAAGGGATCTTAAAGTTCATCTTGTTCCAACCGCCCCTGCCATCAGCAGGGACACCTTCCACTAGACCAGGTACCCTGACCTTGAACACTTCCAGGGAGGGGCCATCCACAACTTCTCTGGGCAACCTGTTGCAGTGTCTCACCAACCTCACAGGAAAGAATTTCTTCCTAATGTCTAAACTAAATCTCCCTCTTCCAGTTTAAAGCTATTACCCCTCATACTATCACTACCTGCCCTTGTAAAAAGTCCCTCCTCAGCCTTTCAGTAGGCCCCCTTCAGGTACTGGAAGGCAGTTATAAGGTCTCCCCAGAGCTTTCTCCAGGCTGAACAGTCCCAACTCTCACAGCTTTTTCCTTGTAAGACAGGTGTTCCAGTCCTTTGATTATTTCTGTGGCCCTCCTCTGGACTCACTCCAGTAGGTTCATGTTCTTCTTATGCTGGGATCCTCAGAACTGGACACAGTACTCCAGGTGGGGTCTCAGGAGGGTGGAGTAGAGGGGGAGAATCACCTTCCTCGACCTGCTGGCCACGCTTCTCTTAACACAGCCCAGGATACAGTTGACCTTCTGGGCTGCAAGTGCATATTGCTAGCTCATGTTGAACTTCTCGTCCACTAGTACCCCCAAATCTTTCTCTTCATGGCTGCTCATAATGTACTCTCCACTAGCCTGTATTTGTGCTTGGGGTTGCCTCAACCCATGTGCAGGACCTAGCACTCGACCTTGTTGAATTTCATGATGTTTGGACAGGCCCACCTCTTAAGCCTGTCAACATCCCTCTGGATGACATCCTTTCCCTCCAGAATCTCAACTGAACCGCACAGCTTGTTGTCGTTAGCAAGCTCACTGAGGGCGTCACCAATCACCTTCTCATTTTCCATGTGCCTTAGAATAGTTTTCAGGAGGATCTGCTCCATGATCTTGCCAGACACAAAAGTGAAATTGACTGGCTTATAGTTCACCAGATCTTCATTGTTTCCCTTTTTTAAAAATGGGGGTTTTGTTTCCCCTTTTCCAGTCCATGGGAACTTCACCAGACTGCCAGGACTTATCAAATATGATGGATAGTGGCTTGGCAACTTCATCTTCTAATTCTCTTAGGACTCGTGGATGTACCTCACCAGGTCACATAGACTTGTGCACCTTCAGGTTCTTCAGATGGTCTCAAACCTCATCTACTACAGTGGATGGCTCTTCATTCTCCCAGTCCCTACCTCTGACTTCTGTGACTTGGAGGGCGTGACTCAAGCATTTGTTGATGAAGACTGAGCCAAAGAAGTCATTGAATATGTCAACCTTCTCCATATCCCAGGTGACCAGGTCTCCTGTTTCCTTACGGAGAGGGCCCACATTTTCTCCAGACTTCCTTTTACCCCAACATACCTCTAAAAGTTTTTCTTGCTGACCTTGATGTCCCTGGCCAGATTTAATTCTGCCAGGGCTTTAGCTTTTCTAACTCGATCCCTGGCTGTTTGAACAATTTTCCTGTTTTCCTCCCAGGCTACCTCTCTTTACTTCCACCCTTTGTAGGCTTCCTTTTTGTCTTTGAGTTTGTCTAGGAGCTCCTCATTCATCTGTGCAGGCCTCCTGATATTTTTGCCTGCCTTCTTGTTTGTTCAGATGCATCACTCCTGGGCTTGGAGGAGGCAATCCTTTAATATTAATCAGCTTTCTTGGGCCCCACTTCTCTCCAGGGCTTTATCTTGTGGAGCTCTACCCAGCAGATCCCTGAAAAGGTCAAAGTCTGCTCTCCTCAAGTCCAGGGTAGTGAGCCTGCTGTGCACCTTCCTCACTGCCCTAAGGATCTTGAACTGCGCCACTTCATGGTCACTGCATCCAAGACTGCCCTTGAGCTTCACATTCCCCACCAGCTCCTTCTTATTGGTGAGAACAAGGTCCAGCTCAGCACCTCTCTGAGTTGGCTCCTCCATCACTTGGAGAAGGAAGTTGTCATCAATGCATTCCAGGAACCTCCTGGATTGCTTAAACCCTGCTGTGTTGTTCTTCCAACAGATATTGGGGTGATACAAGTCCCCCATGAGGACCAGGGCTTGTGAACATGAGGCTGCTCCTATCTGTCTATAGAGGGCCTCATCTGATCAGTCTTCTTGGTGGGGTGGACTGTAGCAGACCCTCACTGTAATGTTACCTGTCCCTGTCCTCCCTCTAATCCTAACCCATGAACTCTCAGTCAGCTCCTCAATCCATTCCCTGGCAGAGCTCCATGCACTCCTGTTGGTCATTGACATAGAGGGTGACACCCCATCCTCCCTTCCCCTGCCTGTCCTTCCTAAAAAGCCTGTGTCCTTGTATTCCAATGCTCCAGTCATAGGAGTCATCCCACCACATCTCTGTGATGCCAGTTAGGTCATAGCCCTGCAGGTGTATGCATGTTTCTAACTCCTCTTGTTTATTTTTCATGCTGCATGCATTTGTATAGGGACATTTAAGGTGGGCCCCCAGTGAAGCTGATCTACTGGCTGGGGGGGGGGGTCTACTGGCTGGGGTGGCTGGAATTCCATTGTGCTGCTCCTTTGGTGCTCTCTGGCTGACCTGTGATCCTTCTCCAGGCTGTGGGCACCTGTTGCTGGCTCTGGCACCAAACTAGCAGGAGTGGGATGGACTGAGGTTCCCCTTCCCCAGGAACTTTAGTTTATTAGATTAGTTAATCAACCCAGACTGTCCTGTGTTCTTATGCCTCCTTACTGAATGTTTCATTAACTATCTCACTGCATAATCTCTCTCTCTATGCTGTCTATATGTGTGCTGCAAGGACTAACTACCATCTATTGGTGAGACCCGTATATGTGTAAGTGCAATTTTGTGCCTGCTGCTGGAGTCAGATCTAGGGGGTGCTGATGAGTATTTGTACCTTTCCAAAACTGCATGTGTGTGTGTGTGGGTGAGGAGGTGTGCCTGTATGTACCTGTCTCTGGGATATGTGCTCAGCTCTAATACTGCTTGAACCTGCAAACAGGAAAGTGTCAGCCTGGGCAGCAGAGATTCCCGGGCTGGGGCAGCTGGGGAAGGTGGTTCCTTTTAGTATCCCTTAACACCAAGCTGCACATGTATATATATCTATAAAATATTATAGGCTGAGGTGGGTTGACCCTGGCTAGAGGCCA
>NW_010293582.1:0-1537 GCF_000700745.2 Antrostomus carolinensis
AAACTGGAACACCAGAAGTTCCATACAAACTAAGGAAAAATGTTATTTACTGTGAGGGCAACGTAGTACCGGAATAGGCTGCCTAGGTTGTGGAGGCTCCATCTCTGGAGATGTTCAAAAACCGCCTGGACGCTTTCCTGTGCAACCTGTTGTAGGGAGCCTGCTGGCAGGGGGGTTGGACTAGATGATCTCCTGAGGTCCCTTCCAATCTCTACCATTCTGTGATTCTGTGATTTTGTGATCTGAAATGAGTGATGTGTTTACTGAGCAGGAAAGGAACAAGTACAGTCTCCATATCATTTTTCTATTGTACTATCTGTGCATAGACATCCATTTGAATAAAAGCTTATCAAAAGTAACAATACTTGTGACATACAGGTATTATGATGAAACAGTGCAAAAACCTCTCCCATGTGCCACGCTTTGGCTCTGCAAACCCATCGAGGTGCCACTTCCGACTTTGTGGGCCAAATGCATAGACAGGGCCAGCTGTCATTCTTTTGAAAGTAATGGAGTTTTAACCTTTTTTTCTAGGGCTGAATGTGATTTGGCACTCACTTCTTGGGTGGGCGGGAGTGTTACTGCTTGTGTCATGCACAGTACCAATGTATAGGTGCATAAACACTGTGTTACCATGTATCTGACTGTAAAATGAGACAATCTGGGGGTTGATGTCAGTATGTAGAAAAACTGAGGCTTAAATGATGCTACTGTATTTCATTCAAAGGGGAATTTTGCTTTAGAGACAAGGACATCAACTGTGATAATTTTGTAAAATTAAATTTGTTGGATTCTGTACATATGGTATTTTAGAATACGTCAAGTGTGTGTGTATATATCTGTACAGAGAACGCATAAAGGCATGGATATATAGCAGGGGTGCAGACAGGAGAGGAGGGCTTTTGAGAACAGACATTTTGGGCCGTTTGCAGTAACAGCTGATGAATAACTAACAATTGGCTGAGTCAGTTGTGAGGTGCAAATGGGACTGACGTGCTACACCTTGTGAGCATTTAAATACACAGATGCTGCAGATCTCAGTGTAAATCCAGTTAGATTTGACATCACCAAGCCAGCCTGACAAACTAATCACCTTCTGCCTCTGCCACAGTTTTCCCACCAGCTCAGGCTTAGAATGGATTTAGCCACATAAAATCTCAGAAGGTCTTTGTCCTTTTTGTCTTCGGCAAGACAGCATCTGCAGCTTGACGTCACATCCCGCCTGTGCACTGGCGGCCCTGACCTCCCCGCTGCCACCCGCGTGTTCAGCGCCTCTTCTTTCCACGAGGTTTTCGCTCACAGCCTTGGGCTGAGCCTTCCGTGTCAGATCCCTGCAGCTAGAAGGCTCCAGAAGGAATGCTGCTTCTCAAAACCCACCACCCACGGTGCAAACAGAAACCTTACGGTGCCAGGGCTTTCTCTCCCTCATCCTGCTGTCCATAGATGTAACACCATGGAAAGCGAAGATGCTGAGCGTGACATAGAACAGGCACGAAAGGGAAAAGACTTGGCCCCTCAGGGTTAATGTTTTAGTTAG
>NW_010293583.1:0-7536 GCF_000700745.2 Antrostomus carolinensis
GCTGCATGATGCTTAGTCACCAGCTGAAAACCCCTAGAAAATAAACACCTGATAAACTATAGATAAAACCCACTGTTTCAATTTTGCTTGATTCCTTTTTTTGTAAACACAGTAATACTACAGGAAAGCTGTAAAATACACTATTTTTACAGAATCATATAACAGTTGAGGTTGTCAGGGACCTCTGGAGGTCATCTGGTCCAACCCACTGGTTCCTGGCAGGACCTGTGGCCCCGTGGAGAGAGAAGCCCAGGCTGGAGCTGGTTTTCTGGCAGGACTTGTGACGCCATGGGGCACCCACACTGGAGCAGTCTGTTCCCGAAAGACTGCACCCCATGGAAAGGACCCATGTTAAAGCAACTGGTGGAGAACTACAGCCCGTGGGAAGTACTTATGTTGGAGAAGTTTGTGGAGGACTGTCACCCATGAGAGGGACCCAATGCTGGAGCAGGGGAAGAGTGTGAGGAGTCCTCCCCCTGAGGAGGAAGAAGACTGGCAGAAATAATTTGTGATGAACTGGCTGCAATCCCCATTCCCCATCCCTCTGTGTCACTTGGGGGCAGGAGGTAGAAAATTGTGAGTAAAGTTAAGCCTGGGAAGAAGGGAAGGTGTTTTAAGATGTTGTTTTATGTCTCATTATCCTACTCTGATTTGATTGGTAATACATTAAATTTATATTCTCCAAGTCGAGTCTGTTTTGCCTGTGATGGTAATGATGAGTGATCTCTCCCTGTCCTTGTCACAACCCATGAGCCTTTCACTATATTTTCTCTCCCATGTCCAGCTGAGGATGAGGAGTGATAGAGTGGCTTTGGTGGGCACTTGGTATCTAGTCAGGATCAACTCACCACAGTGTTTTCTGGTACCCAACATGGGGCATTAGTAATTTGAGATAAGGGTAGTAACTGAGAGATGTGTCCAAGTCCCTATTGTACTGGGGAACCCAACAGTGGCCCAGCACTCCAGGTGTGGCCTTAGCAGTGAAGAACAGAGAGGAAGGATCATCTACCTCTATCTGCTGGCAACACTCCTAATGTAGCCCAGGATAGCATTCACCTTCTTTGCAGCAAGAACACATTGCTGCCTCATATTCAATTTGGCATCAACTAGGACTCCCAACTCCTCTCCAGCTGGGCAGCCCCCAGAATGTACTGGTGCCTGGGGTTGTTCCTCCCCAGGTGCAGGACTTTGCACTTCCCCTTGTTGAACTGCATGAGGTTCCTGTTGTCCCATTTCTCCAGCCTGTCCAGGTCCCTCTGGATGGAAGAACGACCTTCTGGTGTATCAGACACTCCTCTGGGTTTGGTGTCAACAGCAAACTTGCTGCGGATGCACTCTGCCCCATCATCTAGCTCATTAATGAAGATGTGAAACAGTATTGGACCTAGTATTGACCTCTGGGGTACACCACTAGTTACTGACCTCCAATTTTCTTAATACTCTTATTCTAATCAAACAGATTAATAAAATTATCTAATACATTCCTTCTTCAGTGACAAATTTCTGGCCATTTTTGAAAAGCAGTTCACGTAACAGCAAAACACAGTCTGTTTAAAGCATATATAGTACATTTTCAATTTGTAAGAGTAACAGAGGGTTTGTAGAAACCACTTAATTGAAAAACGTGGTTCATCTAGGTATTTAACATCAGACTGTCAGAACACATGGTTAAAGTGCAAGGATGAAAGCAAAGGTGAGTGATCTTCTTTACTCACAGCACAGCGAATGCTTTCACATTGGGCCAACAAGCACCTCTCAGGTGAGCAAGCAAACACTTCATCCTGAGTACACCAACAGGGCTGCTGGCACGCACAGAGCCCACAATGCACTTTTACTCCCAGGCTGGGTAACACACAGATGGAAAATCAAGAATTGACCAGACACTCTTGACTCTAAAGCCAATTTGAAACACCCTCTGTTTTACAAAAGAGAGTTACACACATTACATCTTCAAAATCTGACAGGGTAAATCTTGGGATCCTGAACTTTAAATTCTAATGAAATCTTAAAAGAACAGGATACTATTGCAAACTGGACTGGGTAAGGATTACCTTTGCTTTAGTCTGAGAGGTTACTGCCATAGACTGGTAACTGGTAAAAAATAATACCTATTGCCAGAGAGATGGAAGATAAACACTCCACTGAAATATGTGTTAATTTCTTACACATGTAAACAAAATTATTCTGGTTGCAGCAGACAGTTAACAATAACTTTTAAGCAATTTGCCCCTCCAATACATACAAACAAGCTGACGAAAAATGCTTTGTTTATATACTGAGAACTCACTGTTCTGTACATTGGAATAATCTTTTAATTAGTAAGTATGATTATACACCTTTATGAATGTGGAAGTCTTTCAGTCTGGGAAAATTGTGGTATTACTTGAAAGAGAACAGTAAATCAAGGAAGCTTGCAGTAAAAGCATGTCAGACCACCCTTAAAAAAACCTACCCTCAATCAACCAGCGTTCCAATATTGCAGACTGAGAAATTGTAACAACTTACTGCAGGAAGAACTGAGAAGAGAGACAAGCTCAGTTTGATATACTAAGAAATAAGATGCTCTCTCAGAGACCTATACTAAAAATGAAGGAAAAAGTCCTAAGAAAGGTCTATGTATAAAAAGTATTAAAACAACATCAGTGGGAGTCTAAATTCATGTTCCTCACAATCTGTATAAATCCTTTGTACAAATGCCTTGATACTCTCCACAATCAACAGTAAAAAAAATCTGTTTTCAAGTAACAAGCTACTAAAAATAATGAAGTATCAAAAGAAAAATTAATCATCTCCATTAAAAAAATTAGAAATATTACATGTTACAAATTTGCTTCTAATATGTTCAGGCAATCAGATTAAGATACTAATTTTCTTCACTTTGTTTCTGAACAGGATTAAAAGCTGCTCAGTTCCTCACACCAGAATACGTCAAACTTGTAGAGCACAAGCCTTTAACTTCCCAATGCGATCATGTCATCAGGAAGTGATATAGACTTGCTAATTTTCAGTGTTTGGCATGTACTGTATGAAATTCTAGAGTTCTGAGCAAAACCAGTACAGTATACCTCAAGTAGTATACAATATATTTTATGCCTATCATCAAAACACAGTTTTAATAAAATTATTTTAATCTATCTCAGAGTCTCATTAGTGAAAAAAGTCAGCAAAGGTATGTTTTTGCTAGTTCTGTTTTCTTGTATCTGTCCTTGCATAGAGATGAAAAAAATGTCTTCCAAATACTCTTTGCAATAGTGATTTGAAAGCACTATTAGTTGCAGACAAAATAAAAGAGCAAAACTATAATATTCTCTATAAGAGATGTCATTTCAGGTTTATTATCCTCATCACTGTGATAGCAATATAGGCTTAACTTAACAGAATTACTCTTACTAGTAAACGCTGACTTTTACTGCCTACTGTGGCTAATGTTCCAGCCATTCATCTTCACATAAAAGCATCCACATTAATACCTTCAAAGCTGAGTTAAGAGGATTTCACTACAAACCCTTCAGCACAGAACTGTAGCTACGTAATATCTTTATGCGCTTCCTAATACAAGTTTAAATATAAAAAGCCTTAATTCACTATTTGCAGCACATAGAGTATTATCTCCAATATAATAGTTGTTGATAAAAAGAAAATAAACAGATCAATTAGACTATGAAAGTACTAAAACAAGGCTAGATGACTACATAATAGTAAGCAATCCTTTCTCTTATATGTGGAATTTCCATTGTACACAACAATACCAGGAAATGAGGTCTGCTCCAACTGCTCTAAGTACTACAGAAAATAATCAGATCATGATAGTATTTTCACTAAGTAGAAATTGATTGCTTGTTTTCTGTTTACAGAAGTATAAATAACACTACTGGAGTGTCTGCCTAATATGAATTATTTTACTAAGTAGATGACAAAATGTAGTGCATAAGGAGAAGTTCCATGAGAGCAGCCTGCTGTAACCAGACTCTTGAAAACAGTCCTTCACGTATTTCACTGTGATTGTGACCTATTTTTTATTATACGCAGAAATTTTAAGAGACTGGAAATACTATATGTCAGCATCTCCTAGAGTTGGCCGTACTTTACAGCATAAACTTTATGCTGTAGGTTAAATAGTATTTTATGGCAATATAATAGTTGATTTAACAGTGCACACAAAAGTAAGCTAATGTTTTGCAAAAGAAAAAAACTATTTGTGATGTACAAGAAGAAATTAAAATACAAGAAACATCAATGAAATATGTTAAATCAGTTTAGAAAATATTTAATTATGGCAATCTCTGACTTTAATGGTATTTATAACCAACTATGAGTACATACTTCAGTGTTCTCCTGGTACCATTCGTCCAAAACGGTACCTACCTGACTTATTTTTGGCACTCTTGGCATTATTCTGACAGGCACTATTGATATTGAACATAATTAAAATATAGTTTGGAAATTATGGTGGTAAATCTCCCACTTATTGTTATCTATATACATATATATATACAGACATAAATTATCTAAAAATCTCTATATAGTACCACACTATTTTAATAATGTTATAAATAATTTTACAAATATTAATAAACGTTTAATATAATAGCATTAATCATGCAGATACAACATGCTTCCAGCAATATCACGTAATGGTCACCTTACACAGAGGAGCTCTGTGATTCAATATTTGTATTTGTTTCACAAGCTATTATAGTATTATTGAAATGACCTTTATCTGCACCTCTAAGTATTTCTAAATCTGAGGATTCATATAGTGTTTTTCGACTAACATACAAAATTCGGAGTTTCTTTATTGCCCAGTATCTTAATCCCATATACATTACCAACAAAACAAGCCCAAACACAACTACTTAAAACTATGAATTTAAAATAGTAAACATGTATATGTAGCAATTCTATAAGACTGTTTTTTAAGAAAGTAAGCAGCTATTTGATAGATTATTAAAAGTGTAAGGGTTTAGAAATGCTGAAGCACTCATTTTCCTTAAAATAATGTGCCTTCACTTTCCAACTAATGGATCATTTGTGTTTAATGCAGTGCTTTTTTTTTTTATTTATTTTATATGAGTAGTAACAGAAACATTAAATAAACTCAAGGTTTTTCAACTGCCTACAGAGTACTATTGTGAAAACCAGATAAAACTTCATTTTTCCTGTTAAGCAAAGCAACTGAAAGTTGCTATAATCATGCAAAGTTTTGCCATGGTAATATTAACAACTGTAGTATAGTATGAGTGGAAATGCATATACGTGAAAACAAACGTTGAAAGAAAAAAACAAGAATTAAAAGAATAGTGTGCATTGAGAGCCAAGGACATGATTAGCAGCAACAAATAGGTAAACACAGAGACGTTGTTTGCACCAGCACTGCAACGCAGATGACTTTTTATCAGAAGACCTGTGATGAGACCACAATGGAGATAACTCACTAGCACAAAATAACTACACTATAATAAAATGAAGATAAGAAGGTTACGACACATTATATGTGCTATTTCTTTTCCTTTTAATGCTATTTCTCTTCCTTTTAATAGGATGACAGACTATAAACATATAAACAGACTATAAACTATATACTATATATATACATATAAACAGACTATATAACATATATATATATACATATAAACAGACATATAACATATAAACAGACTATAAACTATAAACACATAAACAGACTATAAACATATACTCAAAATGAGGAAAATATTGACAATGGTCAGCAACTTTGCCTTAGACTTAAGGCGGATCAAATAAACCACAGTGTGAAGCAAATGATCCTACTACATTAACTACTTATTCCCAAATGGCATAGAAGTCCCTCCAAAACCAAGTTTGTAATCATCTGTCATGAAGAAACCAGAAGTCACAGCAAGACATCAATAGCCAGTATCTCTTGTCCTGTGCTGCACAAAATAATCTGCCCAGACTATTTGGGCTCTGTTTTGGTATTGTGGCTATGAGAATATAGGACTATGAGTGTGTAGATACAACCTACTTCAAGAAATTAACTAGAAGGAAAATCATCTTCGCCCAGGGAGTCTTCTATTCAGTTTTGTTTCATTAATTCCTGTAACTGAACTATATTTCAAAAACAATAATCACTAGTCTTGTAAGGGATTCCAGATTTGAAAGTAGTGATAGCCCACATGAAACAGAAGACACGTGAAGAATATGGGGTTTTTAATCTAAAAAAAAAAATGAACATTTTTTAAAAGCAGACACATTAAATAATATTTTTACTTAAAGGTTGTTTTAGGTAAAGCAAAAATAATAATAAAACTAAAGAAAAAAGATACATACAGAAGTTCTTACAGCTACCAGAACACTTTGCTGATTTTTTGTTTGGTTGGTTTTATTCAGTTTTCAAACAGATTTTATAGTTTCATCTACTTGCTGGTTTATTTTTGTACAATTTTGATACAAAATATAGTATCATCAAAGCCTAAAATATTTGAAAAGATAAAAATAAAAGTCTAGACTCAAATGTTACAATTAAAGAAGACTGTATAGTGGGGCTTTGCTCTTGCTTTATCAAACAGAGAAGGTCTGAGCCGAAAGGCATTTTTAATCACCACCACCTATGCCCTAACAAAGGAATCTGAGTGTTCCCCCTCTTCTATGAATATTCTCACAGCTGCAAACCATGAAGCAAACAGGAAGGTAGAGGCACATGTGAATATGCAAGACTAAGAACAGGGAATGGAGGAAGAAGACTTGGCATCTGTATGTGTGCACGTGCATGTGTACTGCAAGAGGGCTGGGGGGGAGAGGGTGAGGTGTGACACATTTGGAGAGAAGGAATCCATGGGGTGTGTGTCTGGTTCATAGTGTGATGTGCCCAAATAGAGAGAAGGCAGCAAAGGCAGAAGCACAGTAGGTTGGAGAGAAGTTGAGATAAAGAAAAATGGATGCTGGAAGCTTAGCTGAGTGCAAGAGGAAAGGATAAAGTAAGAGATGGAGAGACAAAAACTAGAGAAACAGACACGGGTCATATTTGTGTAAAGAGGAACTGCACGGTAGACAGGAGGTGGCTTTAGTAACAGCTGAATATGGAGCCAGATAACTTATGTGACTAAAGCCTATCTTCCTCAGAAAAAAAGAACTGAATGGAAAATAAAGCCAGACAGTCACTATCACTGTTAAAAATCTGCACCTTATCTGTAATTTGAATTTGTCTCAAACTTGACTGACTTTTTTTTGTTGTTCTTGCATTGATTTTTGACAGCGTACAGTAAAGATTCAGGATGTGACTGCAAGATAGGATACAGATAAGAATTTGCTGGCAAAAGGCTGCTACTGAGGATGCACAATAAAACTAATGGGGCAGATCAAGCAAAACTTTACTAAAGTTTTAAGGGATCTCTAAAGAGAAGCAATTGGAAAAAACCCAAACAATCTCTATGGAACTCTCACTGCCTCCAGAAGCAGGAAATAGTTAAAAAAAAACCCAACTGCACAAAGTAGAAAACACAGCAGCTGAATGACATAACATGAAATTGAAAGTTATTTTTTCACCATCAATCGGCA
>NW_010293583.1:7551-13126 GCF_000700745.2 Antrostomus carolinensis
CGGCATTCCAAGTTTGTGTATGAAATCAGCTGCACTTCAGAGACAGCAAGATTAACCTTAGACTCAGGCAAACCATAGCGAATACATACTTCAGCTGCTTCTAGTGTCATCTCTTCTTTATTCAAGGTGATAATTCATTTAGCAGAAAAGCTCAGATAGTATGGATATTGTACATCATATCAACAAATAAATTAAATGGACCTCAGTCTCAGCACCGTGACTCTGGTTATAAATGAGCTTGCTGGCTTCAGTACAGCTAACAGCAGAAATACATGGTGTTGGCTGTGATTTGGTGCTATAGCCTAAGGTATCACCACATACAGAAAATATAAGTAATTCCACTAAACTCAGTTAAGATTTAGTAGGTTGCACCAGCTTTAGCTCAGCACCAGCCACACTGGATCTTTAGGTATTTCTAACACTTCATGCCATGAACGCTGGAGGAGCCAACAAGAAGAGAGGTGCTGCTGAGCCTTGTACTAACAAACAAAGACGGACTGGTTTGGGATGTGAAAGCTGGCAGCAGCCTTGGCTGCAGTGACCATGAGATGGTGGAGTTCAGGATCCTAAATGGAAGAAGCAGGGTAGTAAGTAGGATTACAGCCCTGGACTTCAAGAGAGCTAACTTTAACCTCTTCAAAGTCTTACTTGGGGAAATCCCATGGGTTAGCACTCTAGAAGGTTGGGGTGGCCCAAGAGAGCTGGTTAATATTCAAGCACCACTTCCTCCAGGTTCAAGATCAATGCATCCTTATGAGTGAAAAATCAAGCCAAGGAGGCAGGAGACCTGCATGGATGAGCAGGGAGCTCCTGGAAAAACTTAAATGGAAGAAGTAAGTTTACAGATTGTGGAAGAAGGGACTGGCCACGTGGGAAGAATACAGGAACACTGTCAGAGCATGGCAGGGATGCAACTAGGAAGGCTAAGGCCCACTTGGAACTTAATCTGGCATGGAATGTCAAGGACAACAAGGGCTTCTTCAAGTACATCAGAAACAAAAAAAAAAGACTAAGGAAAATGTGGACCCACTCTTGAATGAGGTTGGTGTTCTGCTGACAGGGGATACAGTGAAGGTGGTGTTACTGAATGCCTTCTTTGTCTCAGTCTTTACTGCTAAGACTGGCCCTCAAGATTCCCAAACCCTGGAGATAAGAGAGGAAGTCTGGAAAAAGGAAGACTTTCCCTTGGTTGATGAGGGTTGGGTTAGAGATCATTTAGGCAAACTCAACATCCACAAATCCATGTGCCCCAACGGGATGCACCCCTGAGTGCTTAGAAAGCTGGTGGATGTTATTGCCAAGCCACTCTCCACTATTTTTAAAAGATTACAGAGAACATTATTTTTGAGGATGGAGAAAAGCCAATTTCACACCAGTCTTCAAAAAGGGCAAGAAGGAGCCAGGAAACTACAGGCCAGTCAGCCTCACCTCTACCCCTGGAAAGGTGATGGAACAGCTCATTCTGTTCATCCAGAATGACATCATTCTGGATGTCATCTCTAAGCATCTGGAGGAAAAAAAGGTCATCAGAAGTAGTCAACATGGCTTCACCAAGGAGAAGTCATGCTTGACCAATCTGATAGCCTGCTATGATGGCATGACTGACTGGGTAGATGAGGGGAGAGCACTGGATGTTGTCTGTCTCGACTTCAGCAAGGTTTTTGACATTGTCTTAACATCCTCCCAAGTAAGCTCTGGAATTGTAGGTAAAATGAGTGGACAGTGAGGTGGATTGAGAACTGGCTGAACAGCCGAGCTCAGAGGGCTGTGACCAGTGGTGCAGTCTAGCTGAAAGCCTGTAACTAACAGTGCTCCCCAGGGGTCAGTACTGGGTCCAGTCTTGTTCCACATATTCATCAATGACCTGGATGAAGGGACAGAGTGTACCCTCAGCAAATTTGCTGACAATACAAAACTGGGAAGAGTGGTTGATACACCAGAAGGCGGTGCTGCTGTTCAGGAAGACCTGGACAGGCTGGAGAGCTGGGCAGAAGGGAACCTAATGAGATTCAGCAAAGGCAAGCGTAGAATCCTGCACCTAGGGAAGAATAACCCCATGCCCAGGACAGGTTGGGGCTTAGCCTGGTGGAAAGCAGCTCTGTGGTGAAGAACATGGAAGTCCTGGTGGACAGCAAGTTAACCATGAACCAGCAATGTATCCTCATGGCCAAGAAGGCCAAGGATATCCTGGGGTTCATTAAAAAGAGTGTGACCAGCAGGTTGAGGTAAGTTATCCTCCCTCTCTCCTGTGCCCTAGTGAGACCACATCTGTAGTACTGTGTCCAGTTCTGGGCTCCCCAGTTCAAGAAAGACCAGGAACTACTGAAGAGAGTCCAGCGGAGGGTTGCAAAAATGATTAGTGGACTGGAACACCTCTCTTACGAGGAAAGGCTGAAAAACTTCAGTCTCTTTAGCCTGGAGAAGAGAAGACTAAGAGGAGAACTGATCAATACTTACAAACACCTAAAGGGTGCATGTCAAGAGAACGGTACCAGGCTTTTTTCAGTGCTGTCCAGCAACAGGACAGGGACAAGAGGCGCAAGCTGGAACATAGGAAGTTGCATCTGAAGACAAGAAAAAAAACTATTTACTTTGAGGGTGCCAGAGCACTGGGACAGGCTGCCCACAGAGGTTGTGGAGTCTTCTTCTCTGGAGATATTCAAAACCTCTTGTGCAATTTGCTCTAGGTGAACCTGCTTCGGCAGGGGAGTTGGACTAGCTGGTCTCCAGAGATCCCTTCCAACCTCTACTATTCTGTGATTCTGTGAGTCTGTGTAGCTCTCTTTTCCGAAAAAGGCCAAAAAAAGGGCATGCTAGGTCAGGCAGAATATTGAGCTTTATTTGCAAATATTTCTGACCTAACACACTCTGTGGAAGTATAAAGTGCTGTAACGTATAGAAAATAGCAATGCAGACACTTCAATTTCAGAAGAGATGGAATGAGTAAACCATCGTGGACCAAAGCCAGTTGCAGGTAGGACACCATGAACAGGGCGCAGAAGTAACCTCAGAGCTTGGGTTAAAAATGGTGTATCAGATTCTGTTACAGGCACTACAGAAATGGCTATATTCTTTCTGATCGTGCCTGGGAGCCAGTGTAGCTCAAATCAAGCAGTGCTGCACCTGAGCTAATAAAACCTGTCACCTCTGAATTGCTTCTGCATCAATGGCATACACAATTTCCATCCCAAATGACTCAGTACAAATCTGAACAGGTTACCTTATCCAGTTGCAAAAACTGATGTTACAACCTTGCTGAACTCCACCTTGAAGCTAGCTATGTATGCCTAGATACACGCTGAACATACATAGTTGAAACCTAAATCAGATAACCTTCCCATACTATTAGATTATTGGACGATTTCATAGCTGTTTATACATACAAGCATAGCTTAACCTGCTTCCACCTGCAACTGCTCAGTGAATCTACTCTAATATATGTCAGCACGAGCCTAAATAAAACCAGGAACACAAACCTCATGTCCAGTTAAGTAGGAGGTTGCTTTTCTTAACAACCCCTTACGTATCCATTATTAAATAGGAATTCTGTGGTGGTATCAGGAACGCACACTAGTATTCCAGAGAAACATCAACAATGCATTTAGTATTAGAGTGAAAACTGTCCAGAAATGCCCACTGGGGGTGGGGGGTGTAGGAATCACACTCAGAGCAGATCACTGATAGGATAGACTAAAGAAGGCCTATGACCACAGAATGGATTCAGAGATGAGAAACAACTCTGGGAAAACTGTTCAGAACTATGTGAGGTATCCTTTATGGTACAGAAAGAAGATACAGCTTTCATAGTATTGTAACATAATGCAGCATGTAATATACTCATAATGTGTTATATTATCATAATACATATGCTGGAAGAAGGTAAATTAAGACTCAACCAACAAGCCAGATTCTTGAATTGCCTATTTTTGAATGCCTGACTTAGTAAAAAGAAAATTCTTTCAAAATTCCTGGGGATATAACTTTAACTATGTTGATTATAAAAAAGCTTAAATATATAGAAACCTGAAACAGAAAGTAGGCCATCAGCATGTGACTAAACAGTCAACAGCTAAAAGAGGTAGGTCACAAAAAATATGACTTCAAGCTTCCTTCTACTACCTTGAATCAACCACTGGAATTTATAAAGATGCTTGCATCTGCTATCAATTACACAAATCCTTACAGACAGAGCTGCTGCAGGCATGATGAAGGTGCCTATCATGCAGACGCTTTTTGGTGGAGAGACAGAGGCACCTTTGAATGTTCTACAAGATACACTGGTGAAATATTTCCATGCAGTGGTAACTGCACCACAAGATTACATACCTGTCTTCAAAATGCCCCACTCTAGAACACACAGTTCATGTACATGCAGAGTTCCTATCTCTAAATTAAATTCTCCTTTCAGGGCAATTCAAGTAAATTGAAATGAACATAAAGAAGGAAAAGAAATAATTTTGTGGCTTGGGATTGCTTTTTGCATCTGACAGATTACATTTGATTTTTATCTGTTTTCCTCCTAAATCTAGGAAGAGAAAAAATTTTCAATGTTCAATTTGTTTTTGATTATGTGAGAGACTGCATGATAAATAAAGAGTGGGTGAAAACAGAGTGACATGAACCTAAGTGTTTCAGTGAATTAAAATCCCTTATTCTCAAAGCAGAAATACCATAATAAGATCCATGATAACTAGGAGAGAAGTTGGGACTAAGAGGGCAATACTGAGAAGGGTAAAAGAGAAGGGTATCCTAGTTTGTTCTTCTGTCTTTTCCCACTAAAAGATGCTGCGTTCACTCTGAAAGGAGAAAAGAACAGGAAGCAGGTTTTGACAACCCCTTTACCATTTTCCTAATAATGTTCTCTGCATCTCATCAAAATCCAGCATCCATTTGTCTCAGGTTATCAGCCTGGACTCTGGCCAGCTTACTCTGATCATCATCTAAATTTGCTAAAAATGAGCTGCTATGAAAACTCCTTATGCCCTGTGTGGCCTTAAGAGACACTGGTAAATTGTTCTTTTCCTGTTCTGAATATCAAAGTGGCTCCTCATAATTA
This sequence comes from Antrostomus carolinensis, assembly GCF_000700745.2. Taxonomy (NCBI): domain Eukaryota; kingdom Metazoa; phylum Chordata; class Aves; order Caprimulgiformes; family Caprimulgidae; genus Antrostomus; species Antrostomus carolinensis. The sequence goes on from NW_010293583.1 coordinate 12,608, forward strand.
TTTCCCTTTCTTCATTTTTAAGGTCAACAACACAGGATAAAGCACAAAAAAAAATCACTGGGAAAACAGCCACAAAGCAAAGAAAAATGAATAAATTAACCCAGAAAATATTAGTAAAATCCTCAATTTTTTAGATTAATGTGGCATCACAGAAAAGTTACATGCTTTCTTACAGTGTACTATAAAACATACCTTTGCACAAAGTTCTGCTGTTCCTCATATTGGAAACCATTCCTGACAAAAGCTTATCTACAATAGAAAATTCCTGTGGTGAAGGCTATAGACTGCATCCAGTCTCAAATATGCAGCCACCCTCACTGAACAATTTTAAGACTAGTACCCCACCTTTTCTACATTACTGTTCAGTCAGGTTAGTCAAGTTAATTTGACAATACAAATTCAAGGCTCTATAATAACACCGTTTTTCACAAATCTATGTATGGGGTTTATTTTCCCTAAATTAATTACCAATTCTCACTTTAACTTCTGTCTTCATAGAATCATAGAATCATAGAATCA
>NW_010293584.1:0-11259 GCF_000700745.2 Antrostomus carolinensis
TAACAGTAACAAAATATGCAAGTGAATGACAGCCAGTGTTATAGCTCACACCCCTGCTGACCAAGCCCGGCCCGTTCCCAGATAATGATCCCGGAGGAGCGACAATCCCGAACCGAAACTGCAATCCTGGGAGAGCGAGAGCCCGAGTGAAAGCCAGAGAGAGCAAGAGAGGAAGAGACCCTCACTAATATAGTGGACATGACGTGATATGATATGGAATACCCCATTGGCATATCTAACTGTCAATTAAGTTTATTAATTTAAATATTTTTCTCCCCCCTTAAATCTTGTGCTTGTGGACTAACAGAACACAAAGTCCTTCACTTCCAGTGACAAAAATGTAAACATTGGTATGTTCTCAGTGTCTCTCTCACAGTGAGTCCCAGTCTGGAAACTAAAACACCACTGTTCTAATTACTAAAAAGAAAATCAGCTCTATTTCAGCTAAAAACCAGGACACAGGACAAGGGGAAATGGTCTCAAGTTGCACCAGGGGAGGTTTAGATTGGATCTGAGGAGAAACTTCTTCACTGAAAGGGTACTGAAGCATTGGAACAGGCTGCCCAGGGAGGTGGTGGAGTCACCTTCCCTGGTGGGATTTAACAGACAGGCAGACAAGGTGCTCAGGGACATGGGTTATAGGTGGAATTGGCAGTGTTGGGTTTATGATTCGACTCGATGATCTTAAAGGTCTTTCCAACCACTACAGTTCTGTGATCTTAAGTCTCCTTGCTTTGTAAACTCTTGATTTACACAAATACACCTGTCAGTTCATGCTTTATTACTGAGCTGATGTTGCGTTACCGGAAAAAGTGCCAGTTTATGCAACAGCTCTAATTAATCCTGTGCCATCTTGGTTTAAGAAAAACATTTCTAAGGCAGGTTATATGGAAGGAAATACTTTTATTATTCTTTTAATTTATTATACATTATGGTCAAGAATGGTCCATCCCAGCATCCTGAAATTCAAGCAAAAGCAGCAAGATGTCTGCATGGATGAACAAGAAACTCCTGCCTGAACGCAAACGTCAGAATGAAGCACACAAGAGGCAGCAGCGTGGAAAGGTAATACGGGAGGAACATAGCAATGCTGTCTTGAGCATTGCAAAGGGTTAGGAAAGCCCAAACTAACAAGTTGAATGTGGTGATGGATTTGAAGTGCAACAAAAAGGGCCCTTTTGGTTGAGGCACAGAAAGCTGAGTAGGTAGGTTGAAGGACAAGTGCATTTTCTAACTGCTGCTCCAATTCCTGTGCCCTATACAAAGCTACTGCAGCTGATGTGGCCTTTCTCTATCCTTCTTGTAGGTAATTAGGTGATCCTTCTCTTAAGGACTCCTTCTTTAAATTAAAAAACCCTGCTGTGACTACAACAGTAGTCACGGATGAGTATAGCTGTTGCCCTTCGTCTTTTATGCCTGCTCTAGCCTGATGGCCTTCTGACAAAGTTGGAGGTGGCAGATGCTTGTTACAGCTTGAGGTGATTTCACTCTTTTGGCTGCATCCAAACACACATCCAGTCACTCTCTCATTCTCATCCCGCATCCTAGAGAGTAGGGGATAGAATTGGAAGGGTAAGAGCAAGAAGACTCATGGGTTGAGATAAAAACAATTTACTAATTAAAATGAAACTATAATGATAATAACAGTAATAACAGAATATGAAAATGAGCGATACCCAGTGCCATTGCTCACCACCCGCTGACCGATGCCCAGCCTGTCCCAGCCACCGACCCTGGAGCAGAGACAGTCCCCAAACTGAAACTGCAAATCCTAGTTTTTAGCTGGCACAGAGCTGAATTTCTTTTTAGCAGCTAGAACAGTGCTGAGTTTTGCTTTCAGCCTGGGATTTGTTCGGAGAGAAACGCTGAGAACATCCCCATGTTGCATTTGTGTCCCCAGCAGAGAAGGACTTTGTGTTTGTCCGTTGGCAAGTGCAAGATCTCAGGGAGTGAGGAATATTGCAATGGATCAGCTCCATGGGCATTGGGCTCTGCCAAGGGGCTGTTCCATCTCCTGTCCCCCATGGGCAGGAGATCCATGAGGGGCTCTTCCTCTCTTGCTCTCTCTGGCTTTCACTCGGGCTCTGGCTCTCCCGGGATTGCGGTTTCGGTTCGGGATTGTCGCTCCTCCGGGATCATTATCTGGGAACAGGCCGGGCTTGGTCGGAGGGTGGTGAGCAATGGCACTGGGTATCACTCATTTGCATATTTTATGACTATTATTATTATCATTCCTATTTTAATATCATTATTATTTTAAGGTTTTTTTTATCTCAATGATTAAATTGTTCTTATCTTGCCCTACGAGCCTCCTTACCCTTGGCCCCCAATCCTCTCCCCTGTCCCCTGGGGGTTAGGGGGAAGTGGGTGACCGGCTGTGTTGGCTGCTGGCCAAGGGCTAGCCCAGTGAAACTATCACACTGCAATCCCAGAAGAGCAAGAGCCCGAGAGATTCCCAGGAGAATCCCCAGCTTTCCAGTCAACCCTGGTTAATATACTGAACATGATGCGATATGATATGGAGTTATCTCATTGGCAGAGACAAATGCCAGGTGTGGGTTTTGCTGTTCACTGTGCTTCTCCCTCCCAGTCCTCATGCAGCTGTGAACCAGCCAAACACGATGGCCTTGAGCTCCAGCAGCAACTAATAACATTGGTATTTATCAACATCCTTCTCGTAACAAATGCTACACTGAAACTAAACCACAGCTATTCCAGCTACCGAGAAGAAAATTAAAATTAACTCTATCCTAGCAAAACCAGGACACAGCTGGCATGTTTCATGCATAATGCACCATGAATTTGAGCTACTTCCAAAGATACACATATCTGTCATACCTGTTATGTTTTTTCCTGATATTCTTCTCCCATTTTCCTTTGTCAACAGCAGATAGCTGTACTGGAGCCATATATTATTTATGCAGTAGTGTTATAGATCAGAAAAGAAAACTGAATGTCACTAGAACTGAGCCAAACCATCTTTCCCACTCCAAATTGTTTTTTAAAAAAGATCCAGATCTCTTGTTCGGTTCACTTTATGACAACATGAATGAAAGCAGAGCATATGAACAGTAGGATGGAGGTGAGAAGGCTAAGGCTTTATGTTGCCTTATATTGTTCATGAAACCAGGACATGAGTCAGATACCTACCAGCTGTTACTGGTTTAGGTATTATGTTTCTTTATTAGTTGAAGGGAAGAGAAACATATCAGTGGAGAACCTGAGTAAAGAGAAGAAACATTCAAGGTTGTTCCTTTTGGTGTTGATATGATTTCATTCCCTTTAAGTAAAATTTGGCATTTATTGGCTAGTGGACTGAAACAGGGAATGGCTCTACCTGTTCTTGATTTCAGATAGGAAACACAATGTTGTTTCCACTATCTGCCCTCCTGCCAGGCACACTCTCAGCACACGGACCAAGCAGCTTCCCCAAATACTGATACATCTATCCTTTCTTACTCTTCTTTCATCTCTAATACGTTTTTCTAAAAAGCAAAATACTGAAACAAAAAAACCTCAAAGGCATTCTAAGGCAACAGGCAGGCAAAATATAAATACAGAAATGAATGACATCTCTAGTTAACAAAGTTAATAGCTGAGAAGAGCATTGCTTAAGACTGCCGTTTCTAGCAGTGGAGTCACAATTTCTTTTGCAAGTCTCTAAAAGTAGTAGTAGTAGCTGTAAATTAATCTTTAAATGTCTGCAAATAAGTGTGCAAACAGGCAGGAGCAGCTGGTTTGCCATCCTTAACATGACTCCAGTATCAAACTCCTAACAGCTCAAAGCACACAAGGAAGAGAAACTCCATTTGTAGTGTTCCACGGAATGGATTAACGTCTGAGTGGGCAGAGTTTATTTTCTTTATCCTTTCCCCACACCGTACACCCTCTCTTCATTACACTGCAATTTCTTCCTTGCTTACTCCATGATACACCAAATGCTCTCCTACTTCTGTACTTCCAAGTGGACCCTTTAAAATTAAAAGATCCACTCAAAAGGCCTTGCAAGCTTCCAGTCCTTGTGTTCACCTTGGCTGCCTCTCGACCAGGCATCAGGATGAAAACTCAGTGCAAACGATCCCACTGTGACCAACTAAATCCCTAAGTTCGGACAAATGTGGGACCAGAACTGCAGGACACGGTATGTGGCACAATTATCTGTAAAGGTATGTGGAAGGGCAGTGTCGCTCCTTTAAGGGTATCTGGTCAAGGACCTTTTCCAATGCAACAAGGACAATAAGAAGAGGAGGCCACCAGAACAAGAACATACGGGGACACAAACCTGACTGACATGACAAGGGAGGCAGTAATGAGAATCAAACCTGGTCAGTCACATCAATTGATAGGGGCACGTGAGAACGTGAGAAGGTTTATTCCAGTGAGGTTATCTAACTGGGGACCTGTCAGTTGGGAAACTAAGAGGAAAAGTGGGAAACCAGAAACAAAATACACTGAGACACAGACCTGACAAAACAAACCTGGAGACAACAGCCAGAAACAAACCTCACCACTCCCACTAACTGATGGGCTATCAAGAAACCCTGGGTGCCACTTCCAGGAAGATCAGTCTGGACTTCACAGCTGATGACATTGTGTATCGGGGGACCCCAGATGGTGAAGGGTCAGGAATCACCAGAGCTGTACAGACCCACAGGGTGGGGGATGTGCAGGTGAAGGGGGAGCAGGGGGGACCCAAAGGGGGTTGATAGAAAGGGGTGTAAGTGGGGCTGGCCAGGACGCTTGTCTGGCTGAACCCCGTGCCTGATCACTGCTATCCGTTCCAGCTCCTCATCCCTTCTTCTTACATCTTTTCTTAAGCATTTCTCTGCATCTGCTCGCTCTCTGTCCCCTGAAGAACTCGGTGCCAGCTGCTGGCGAGACCTGTGTGGGTGGGAGGGGAATTGGGTGGCAGCTCCTGGGGTAAGAGCAGGGGGTTGGTGCCCTTGCCCTGTGGTTCCAGTGACGGGGGCAAGCGGGGTCTCCATCTCTGCTGCTGGAGCCAGGGGTGGGTCTTTAACCCCCAGTTAAAAGACTGCACTGGGGCAGGAATTGTGTCTGTTCCCAAAACCAGCTGTGGGGGGGACAGGGGAGTGAGGAGCTGGGGTCACTGCCCATGGGCCTGGTGCCAGCTGTGGGGGGAGAGTCAGCATCTTCCCCAGTTCTGGGATGACTGGTGTGCCCGTGCGTATTCACTGGCAAACTTTAAGCTGGACTGGCTGGTGACTAGGGGGGACTGGGGGGTCCAGGCTAGGGTTCTCCTAATCCATTTGCTATGCAATGTATGTTTTTTGCAAAAAAAAAAAAAAAAAAAAACCAACCCAAAAAAACAACCCAAAAAACATTTGCCCTCTAGTGTGGCTTGCTGACATAGGCTTTTCTACTCTGTAAATGACAGAAATCAAGTCAGTGAATGAATCAGCAACGTGAGTGGATTCTGCCTCTGCTAAACAGAAAGAAAAAAATGTAGCCAGGCAACCACATTCTTATGTTGGCTGCTCAGAGATTATGCCTCCCTCACTAACTCTGCGGGCTGTGTCAGCAAAGAAAAGCAAGAGAAGCACAGTACAAAGTGTTCCAGGTGTCAGTCCCCACCATTTTTGGTGACTTGTGAAGAGTAGATGGCTATACTGGAGTAGACCGAGGCTGTTCTGGGAGTCTGCTGTTTTGGCCAGCGCCTAATAATAAAATCATAGAATCATTTGGTTGGAAAAGACCTTTGAGATCATTGAGTCCAACTGTACCTGTCCACTACTAAACCAGATCTCTGAGCACCTCATCTCCCCATCTTTCAAATCCCTCCAGGGATGGGGACTCAACCACTTCCCTGGGCAGCCTGTTCCAGTGCCTGAGAACCCTTTCAGTGAAGAAATTTTTCATCATATCCAGTCTGAACCTCCCCTGGTGCAACTAGAGGCCATAATCACAATTACAACACTGATGGACATATAAGTCAAAGGAATTTTAAGATTCACATGTGCTCATCAGATGTACAGGCCACTGAGAAGCTCATAAATTACTGATGAGTCTTCTTCCTAAAAGTAATCTCCACCTATGTAGACTGCACAAACTCACTTTAGTCTTCCTGCTGTGCTCTTGAGTGCTGGTAACGGTTTAAAAAGGATCAGAATTGTACTCAAATTACCAGCTGGACTAGTATCCAATGTACTCCTGGAATTTCAGTCACAAACTCCAGCTGGTACATTATGTATCCCATATCTATCTTGGATGTGAGGGTACCAAACACCTATTAAAAAAATAAAGCTGTATCCTTTTGTTTCTGCAGATTTTAACTTAAAACCAAAAGTTTGCACAAACTGCCTCTGTAAATGAACTGGAATAAAGACAGACACTCTCCCACACTGCTTTGGATGGAATGAGATCTGTTCAGCAATAACTGAGCATACACCCAAAAAGCAAAGCTGGCACAGGAGGAAAGTATGATACAGAAACAAGATCAGCTCACAATGAAGTGTTGCGCCCACGTGAAAACATTCTGCCACAAGAATAATTTAGTAAGAAAGCCTTACCTCAGATCGAGACACCTAACAGAATGACATGCTCTCTTGCACAGGTGTAAAAAGAAAATGGAGCATAAAGTTTCACTACATGAAATGATAACAGAAAATAGCAGGTTTCTGTCCCCAGAATCAGAGGAAATCCCTTTTCCTTCCTTTAATGCTTCATAGTCCAAGAAATTACTTTCCTCCCTTCCTTCCTCACTGTTCCTTTTATTAAGTCCAACCATTTCTTGTATCAGCTGCTTGTAGAGTTCTGGACTTTGCTTGCAATAATAATCTCTCTCCCATTGCCAGCAAAAGGACGGCTACTTTACAGATACCATCAGGATCCAGATTCATCAGCACAAAAATGGGACATGGGAAAGCAGAACAGGACATTAACAGAAGAGCTGACACTACAATTACACAGCGATTTGTTAAGATGAAGATTCTGCCATTCAATTTAGGTGAGTTAAGTAGTAAACAAGACACCATCTCACAAACAAGGGGAAGAGTCACCAAGATCAGTAAACACTGGTATTTTGTGTTCATGAGACACTAAAATTAAAGAAACCTCAGTTTTCTAACTAAAAAGGTCAGTGCAGACCTCAGAAGAAAGAAAAGACCAAATCAAAGGAACAACAGCACATACATTTTATGAAACTAACAAATGTATGTTCTGTAGAATGCTGTATATGAATAAAAAGAGTCACTAACAGACAAATTCCCTGCATGATTTGCTATATTTTACACAATGTGGGGAAAAATGTGCCTTTTCTCCAGCTAGCATAGTGGTGAATCAAACGCAAATCATGTCTACAACAGTAGAACCTAGAGTTCCCAGTTGGGATCAGAGATCTTCCTACTTCCTGCTGTGCCAAAATAAAGGAAAATGCATCTCAGCCTTAAACAGTTTACTAACAGAGGCAAAAGGAAAAGCTGCCATGAAATTATAGATACAGATACCCAACTTGTGCAAGACCCACTGACAGGCAAAGATCACGGCACTACGGAGAAGGCAGAGATGTTTGCGTTCTCAGCTACATTGCTAGAGCCGTAGTCATATTCTGCTCCTGGTTCCATTGGTTTGATATGATTTTGAGCAGACTTGGTCATGACAGTGCAGTGCCTTTTAAATACCACACACGTTAAACAGAATCAGAGAATCACAGTAGTTTGAAAAGACCTTTAAGATTACCAAGTCCAACCATAAACCCAACACAACCAATTCCACCTCTCAACCATGTCCCTGAGCACCTCATCTGCCCGTCTGTTAAATCCCACCAGGGAAGGTGACTCCACCACCTCCATGGGCAGCCTGTTCCAATGCCTGAGAACCCTTTCAGTGAAGAAGTTTTTCCTCACATCCAATCTCAACCTCCCCTGGTGCAACTTGAGGCCATTTCCTCTTGTCCTGTCACTTGTTCCTTGGTTGAACAGACCCACCCCCACCTCTCTACACCCTCCTTTCAGGGAGTTGCAGAAAGCCAGAAGGTCTCCCCTCAGCCTCCTTTTCTCCAGGCTCAACAACCCCAGTTCCATTAGCCGTGAACTCATCCCACTTGTGCTCCAGACCCTTCCCCAGCTCCGCTGCTCTTCTCTGGAGAGGCTCCAGTAGCCTTTTATCCAAAAAGTCAATTGACATTTCCATGACAGACCAATGCAGATCATTGTACATCTGCCACATTTCTATACTGTCTCTATAGGGATTTGTTACTGGTCATAGCCAAAGCAGCAGCCTGGAAAGGCTTCCATTTAGACCCTGTCTCTTAGTGTTCCTTTGGTCCTTTAACAAAGACTAGGGACACAATTTTGTGAGAAATTGTTTAAGATTTCAGTGTATTTCACTGTAACAGTTCCTTCCTCAAGCTCTTCATGGATTTAGCTGCTCAGGTTTGTTCTTTACCCAAACATTGTCTCTTCTGCTCTTTCTATGCTTGAAAAATAGTCTTCAATTTTACAACTATACCAGTTATGAAAACCTGACCTGCACAAATGTTATTGAAACCTTTCCAGTAAAGGGTTTAAAAATTAAAGGATGGCTTATTTTGAAATTTTTGTTGTTAGATGCACAGTATTCTTTTCAGTAAAGTTAATCTAAATGTTGTCTTCAGTAACAGCAACTACATGAGCACCTAGTGCTTCTTAAACCCTGAGCAGGCAAGAATCATAGCAGCATAGCTGTGTGAATGGATACTATAGCTAGGGGGCCAAAATCCTATAGAATAAGAACTCGGAAAGGTGTAGGGCACTGCTGATATCCCAACACCAAACTCAACACTTACCTACCAAACAATTAACAACCACAAGAGCTTATGGGCATCATCTCCATCAAAACCAAAGCTCAAATGCTACTGCAAGGGTTTTGTCATCTTGCAAGTAGAGGATTAAAGCTTTGCAAAGATGTAATTGAAGCTTCCACTGAAATGGATGTGAAGTTAAACATAACAGCTTTGATGAACTTTATAGCTCCTTCATCAATTTTCTCCAGATGGATTTTTTTTTGTAGGTTCAGAATCCAAAATAAGAGGTCTCCAAACACAAAGCAGCATGTACTACACAGAACACAGACACACACACACACACGTAGCCAAGTCCCCTGTGTGGTTTTTCATTGTTGGTGGTTTTGTTATGTTTAAGTTCTACAGACAATCTTTATAAAGTATTAGTTTCATCATATGCATACTGTATTACAGGTGTTCTACCACATGAATAAATACTTGTAATATATTAAAAAAAATCAGAACATAACTCTTGCCTTTGAAAACTTACCAATGCCCAACACAATTAAGGCTCACTAAGCAATTTCAAATTTGTAACAGTCTCTACATTTGAAAAATGCATTAGTAAAGTTTTTAAAGAACAGTTTGATAATCTCTCTTAAATGTGTAACAGTGTCCCTCCTCCATAAATATATGCTAGCTTTTCTTTCACCACTCTCCTTTCACACTCCATGTTTTTCTATTGTTGTCTTTACAAAAGGAATAAAAGTATCAAAAAGAGACAAACAATGCTCAGTTCAGCTCCTTCCGAACTTAACAAAATTCTATTAAATACTCAGGGTAGATTTGGTTGGCATCAAAGATAACAAAGATCTTTGGGTTCCAGGTATTATCCACACAGCTGTCGTACAAGTTCACAAAACTTCCATCTTTCGAAGGAGGCCTCATGTATTTTGAATCACCGTTGATATAGTCACCAGTTATTACACGAGCGAGAAACATGACTTTATCTGGTCTATGCAGATGAGGCTGCAGATTCACACCATGGATTTGAAAAGTGTCTCCATGCTTCATGTCCTCTTTGCAGAAGCGACTGGAATATGATGCATCTCTTGCGAAATAGGTGCCTTTCAAATAAAAAAAAAAAAACCCAAACCTGATTACATTTTGATCATGACAGCTTAACTACCATAGCATGGATCAGAATGATGAAAGGTGCCTGTTGTTTTATGTTCATTAAGCAACACCATTTTTTTCTTTTTCCTAAATTATTAGATTATAGTAACTTGACCAAATATGTTTAGTGGGAACATTTTAATAGGGAGATTTACTTGCTTTGTTGGGCATCCCTTGCCCACGCTCCCTGGTCCTACCATCCAGTTGTGCCAATCACATTTCTTACAGCATCTTAACTTTTTTAATCACACTTGATGTAAAGGCAGAGCTAGATTAAACTCTTGGATAAACACAGGGAGGACATCACAAAGAACATACTGCAGGGAACACTTCACAATGTTAAGACTGTTAAGATTACCGAACTGTTGTACGTGACAAAAATACCGACCTTTTCCGTAGACAGCAGCGTGCATCCCATTTATTCTCCAGTCAAAGTTATGAATACATATTGCTTCTACAAATTCATTACTGGTGCCATGAAACAACATCTGCTCATTAATAGTTGGGACCCCTCTTTTCTTCTTGAGTTGAGCCTTTTTCCTACAGAGAACACATAATACAGGATTACAAACATCTCTACAATGAAGTTACTACTCTAACACCGCAGAGGGAACAGACCTAAAACACTCCAAACCTTCCACTTCTACAAGTGTCCTGAGGATTCTGGTTTTTAAACAGATCAGAATTCTTAAGGTATATGTATAGAAGTCAAATACGTCTGGATCCTGCGGACTATTTTCAGAAAGAAACGTCTTTTATACCAATTTTATCAACATTGTTCATTTGGCATTAGTTTTACTGTGGTCATTTTCTGCAGACACATTTTTAAAAGAAAGGTGTTTTTCTCCCATTTTGTTCCCTCCACCTACTTAAAAAGCATGGTGAGAGAAAGAACAAAGTTAGTGGATTATAAAGTATAATTATCCAGGTAAACCAGCAAAATTATTACCTAAATTTTTAGATAAAATTACTTCAACATGATCATTACATAATGTTTTTCTGAACTTATGTTTTTTGTACTTTCTAAAAGAGATAAGCCATGCATTTACAGGGTTACATCTGTCTAGAATTTTGAAAAAAACCCAAACAAACAAACAAACCCCAAAACATTATTCTACAGGTGAACCTACATTACAGTCTCATGGGCAGAAGGCCATAGCACACCTTCAGTTAAATAACAGACATTTTCCATCAATCTTTTTTAAGTGACTTTTTGCCAGTGGGGTTTTCCTAAGATCCAGCTGACTCTGGAGCTAAGTCTAATCACTGAGCTCTTCATAATAACGATCCTTTGACTGTACAGACAAAAACAAGTTGAAAGGGCAAGTGCCGAATTTTGCACCTGGGACACGGCAACCCTGGCC
>NW_010293585.1:0-2471 GCF_000700745.2 Antrostomus carolinensis
GTGTCAGCCACTCCTCCCAATTGATTAAGAACTAGACATAAGTCGCTTACATTCTTTAAACACTTGAAACAGAGTACTAAAATATTTAGAGGGGGACTTGTCTGGCATAATTACAGTATAGATTCAGAGAGTTTTGAAACTCTACACTTTGCACTTGAATAAGTGTTCAGATGATCCTTTGGCTAATCATTAAAAGTATTATGAACTTTAATATAAATAGTTTAGGAGCTGAAACTATACAATGGTTTTGAATTCTTTCAAATTAAAATTAAGCTCTACCTTAATGTAAGCTACTAGACTTAACCCCAATTCCTTTTGAGTAGAACTTGAATACATTTTTGAGCATTTAGGACCAGTCACACCCTTACCAAGGTTTCAAATCTTAACACATGCTATTTGAAACACACATGCTGTTAGTCACACTGATATCCTTCCAGAAAGGCTTTGAAATGTGGGTGTAACTGCAACAAGAAAGCAGACTATCTTTCCCCAAGGCTAATGTAAAGAATAAAAAGCAGAATTAAAACGAGCTCATATAAGAGTGCATAAAGAACAATATAAGCAAATTTCTGTAATGCTCTGGAGCAGGCTGAATCCCAATCCAATTGTGACTCTTTAGGGTAAGACTGAAAATGCCCGAGACAGTGGATCTTTCCTCAGGTTTTGTACCATTGTTAGCACACCACAGAATCTGCAATTTTGTTGGCACCCGAGACAAGCATGTTATGGGTCTTCAAGGCCTGTGACATTTTTCCCCCCCATACTATATCTGCAAGAACCCTTTTCCCCTCAGACCAATTCAGCAGCTCTCTGCTGAGGAGTGGGAGGAGAGGGACAGAGGAGACATAGGGCAAGAGAAGGAAATCTGTATTAGACAGGGTTTCTCTTTTTGTCTCTTCCCTCCAGTCAGTCTCTGTATTTTTTCCCTCTTCTGCTCTTTACCTAAACTGAAATTTTGACTAGAATGGGAACCTATCTTCAAGACAGTTGGCAGATAACATCTTAGATCAGTGCTGTCACCAATCAGTTTCCTGAAGATCATGTCTACTACATCTTCACAATAAAAGGGAAAAAATTCCCTTCAGTCCAAAGCTAAGGAATCAGATTTTCCATAAACTACTTTCCATGGCAAGCAAAAATTTGTCCAAAACAAAGATTTAACAAGGCTCATGACCCTTTGCTACATTCACAAAACTAAAAGCTTAAAGAACAACAAAATCCCAGATGATAGCCACAGGAATTTCTCCTGGATCCAGCAAGGCTATTAGCAGACACTAATTTCACATTAGGTCAATGGACACATAAGAATTAAATACCACTTTTAAATAACTGGTTCTCAATTTTTTATCTGTATGAGCTATTGAAGAATCATTAGTGAATTTTCTTATACATATATTACATACATAAAGAAATGTAATGGAAAAGGAGTTCATTCTTTGCTGTTTACTTAAGGAAAAAGAATGTAAGAGAAACTTTGCAATTCACTGTCATGTAATTAATTATCTCATAGAAGTGCAATTAGCTGCCTGTTGATCCAGTAACATTATTTAACCCCCATCAATAAACACAGACACTGGATTAAAAAATTGAGATTCTGATGGAATATGTATTTTCTGTCAAGAGTTAGAACCTCTGAGAAGCAACTGACAAACCAATAATCTTTTTCACCAGCACTGAAAATAAATTCAGCCAAGGACGGTAACTGGCCAACCATGAAATTGTGCACTTAAGCGGACTTCACACTGACAACAGAAATGCCAAATGAAATTTATATAGGCCTGCTAGTATCACATCTGCTGAGTCTTGTTCTCCAGAATCTTCTTACCCAAAATCCATTTGTAATGAAAGCAGCAGTCTAACTGTTTGCTATATCAATGTCAGTTTTCAGCATCATATTGATGAAATTCTTGTACCCTGAAGTTTAAACATCGAAATTATTCCCTTCATTCCAAACTTTTAAAAGGAAGGTGACAGCTAACATTATGTGTGAATGCCAGGAACAAAGTAACTACCTCAGGAACTACTGCATCTTGTCAGTATTTCGGGGATTTGTGAAAAAACAGAATGCACTATAAAACAACATGTTATGCAAGGCTAGACTGTGACAGAAAATTTATTTTATAAAACCAAAAAAGTGTTCATATGTACAGTATATTAAGACATTTATATAATTAAAAACTACTACTTAGAAGGTAGGAAAGCATGAAAGCATGTTGGTTTTAGATAAAGGTTTGATTCCTTTTCCTTTAAGAAAAATGGTGATTGATAGCACTGTATTTATTTTGTAAGTTTAGCATCTTGGAAAGCAGGAAGTCTTCATATGAGTACTGGAAAAAAATGCTGAAGTTGTATCTACTTCATTTATCTGAAATAACATCAAGAAAATTCTCAATGCTACAAAAATTACTGTTTCTGCAATCCATTTATAATAGTGGATTTACACAAGATATGGAATCCTACATCCTAAATTA
>NW_010293586.1:0-5297 GCF_000700745.2 Antrostomus carolinensis
AGCCTTCTCTTCTCCAGGCTGAACAGCCTGTACTCATAGGAGAGGCTCTCTCAGCCTGTCCTCATAGGAGAGGTGCTCCAGCCCTCAGTGGCCCTTCTCTGGACTTGTTCTAGCTGCTCCATGTCTCTCTTGCGGTGGGGGCTCCAGAACTGTCCACAGTATTCCAGGTGGGGCCTTACAAGAGCGAAGTAGAGGGGGAGAATCACCTCCCTCGACCTGCTGGACACTCTCTTGATGCAGCCCAGGATACGGTTGGCCTTCTGGGCTGCAAGTGCACATTGTCTGCTCGTGTTCAGCTTCTCATTCACCACCACTCCCAAGTCCTTCTCTTCAGAGCTGGTCTCAAGCCATCCATCACCCAGCCTGTATTTGTGCCTGGGGTTGCCCCACACACATATTTTTATATACAGATATAAAAATATATATTTATATTTAGATACTGGAACAGGTTTCCCAGAGAAGTTGTGGATGCCCCCTACCTGGAAGTGTTCAAGGCCAGGTTGGATGGGGCTTTGAGCAACCTGGTCTAGTGGAAGGTGTCCCTGCTGATGGCAGGGGGATTGGAACTAGGTGGTCTTTAAGGTCCCTTCCAACCCAAACCATTCCATGATTCTATTCCAAATTGTTTTGCCATTCCTTGTCCTTGCCCTTACGTCCTTATTGTTCTAGACCACACAAGAAGGACAAAGTCAGGGTTTTTATTTGCCTTTATTTATAGAGCTTAAGTATTATTTTTTATACATCTGAGGTTTCTAAAAAGTCATGCCAGAGTACTACCTTTCTGAAAGTCTCCTCTGTGAGCAGGTATCCCCTGCTAAAATACTTTTGGTTTATGAGGATCAAAGGTCTTTTCAGTGCTAAAACTACAGCTATGGACAATTTGTAGTGATCCTGATCTCTTTTTTAACATTGTAGTGACTATGCTGATTATCAAATTCTGAAGATAAATAAGATATTTTTGTACTGTGTGGATGTTTGCTATTCAGGGTAGATACTGCTGCTAAATAAAGAGGAGTTTTCAAAACTTCAGAAGTTAGACACAAGCTCGTGTATCAGCAGTCACAGTGAGCTGGGCTGGTACTGACATCAGGTCGTTTTTGTCTGGAATGAGGAAAATGAAGCCCGGAGTGCTCTATCCGGTCACTGTGGGCTCTGGAGCTTTCTCTCCTGTCGTTGAGGCAGGGTGCAACCTGTGAACGGTCACACCATTGCTGCAGTAACTTTGCCCTCGATGTAAGCGTTTCCCTTTAAACTTGCTTTGAACACGCTGCTGACAGCGTACAGGACATATGCTGAGGTAGCCGGTGTGTTAATTGCATTATAGTAATGCTCTGTGGCATGAGCGTGGATCGGGGCTCCGGTTGGCTCGGCACTGGACGTGGGCACGCATGAGCTGCCTGTCCCCAACAACTGGCCACCCAGAGCAGGTGCAGCATTGGCCAGATCCAGAGCTGGGACTCCTTGGACGCACGCTTCTTAGACTAAGCCGTGCTGGGGAGTAAGGTGTCTTTGTTTTGACTTGAAAACTAAGATGTATCGCACAAACCTCATTGATAAAATACAGGCTATGCCCAGCTCTCTTAGCTCAGGGGTAGTGAAATGCCGATATGCTAGAAGATCTTTGCATATTGACATACAAATGAAAACTTGCAAGTTCGTATGTTGCTTCATAATCCCTGGTCTAGTGTTGCCCAAGCAAATAGCTCCTGAGCTGAAGTAAAGCTTACCTAGGCCAGCTATGCAACCATACCACATGTTTCATCATGTCTGCCTGGTGATGACATGAGTGGGAAGGGAAAACCACACTTGTACAAGAAGGAAACAGAAACAAAGCTGTGCTACCTATGCAGTTTTTCTCATCTTGCCTTGGGGGTGAGTAACTATTATTCATGGACTGCTTTAATTTTTTTCACAGCTAGGTATAGGCTGAAGAGTAAAATTTGGGCTGTGGTATCCAATTTTTCTGTCATTTTTTTAAAGCTTTCTCAGGAGCCTACTACTTAGAGAAGGTACTATATATACATGATATGTCTGTATACTAGAAGGAAAACAAGATCCTCCCTTTTACACAGTAAAGCGAAGTATAGTGCTATCAGATTGGGTTCCTTCCAAGTTAAACATATGGACAGTTTAATGAGTAAAGGTCTAGGGAAAAAGTTGCACCTCTCTATGCAACCTGATCAGTGATATGCTGCAGACGAGGAGGTGGTGTGCTGCCCTGCCCAAGCAGTAGGTATTATGACTCTGAAAGACAAAATATGGCTTGGCTTGCTTGCAATGGGTAATGCTATGGCTATGTGAAGAGAAACTTCAAACACTGCTGGCCACAGCTTCCCAACTCTAACATCAGATGAAGCATCACTTGCCCAAAGGACTAGAACGAAGGTCTCTGTGCACTCCTTTGCCTTGGTCCTTTTCTTTGCACTTGGTAATGAAGGAATGTAATATCCTCCCCTCCTACGAGACACATGGGCTTGGCTACCTCGGGAAAACATTCACTCTGGCAGGCCCAAGCTGCCAAGGTGGTGGTTGCTCCTAACTGTGGCTACGTGCTTTCCGTGCAGCTAATTTCCACGGAAAAACTTACACTTCTCATTGTTAATTTGTTTCTCCTTCTCTTGGACAATGTATAGTTGAATGTATAGCAAAACTTCAGAGAACTTGAAACAGTAACATCTGGCATGGGGATTCAATGCTTTCCATATGAATACATGTATTTGCTGCTTCTCTTTGGGTGTATCTAGACAAAAGAGGAGACTACGCACACAAAACACATCTGCCCATGCTGTCAGACTCAAACCAGGCAGGAACTGGGATTTACAGAAATGGATCCCTGTGGCCTAAGCATCTCTGAATATCCAAGTGAGGTTTTTTTGGCTCCTAAAGTAGGAGCCATATTTCACCAATATATATACTGTATGGTTGTAATGAAAAATAACACAAACTTTGTAGCCCAGTCTACTTGTGTCTTACCGAGAAGGATACATCTCTGGTCCCTCTAATTACTTTATTTGCTATGTGACATACTACAAATTTCAGCACTGTCCTACTTCAAAGAAGTTTTGAGATGTGGCATTGACAGTATCACAGCCAGTAATCCATGTCACTGGATTAATTTACAAAACATTAGATTTTTGTAAAAATTGAGAGAGATTTTTCACTGTATCCTAACAGCCTGCATTTCAGAAAAGAGAGATAAGATTCTCTTCTCTTCTTACATCTTATATGAACTTACCTGCCCAGACCTGAAAAATTTGTAAGGAGGATAAATCAAACCAAATGACCTGTAGGAGGATTCAAAATGTAGCAAGGCTCTGCACAGGTAGGTAGCTGGATCTCCATGTACTTCATATCCAGGAATACTGTCTCACCACTAGATGGAAATAGTGTAATTTACATCTTCTGCTGCATTATCAGCACTTATACCTGAATACTATTTGCATATCGTAAGCCATCTGCAGGCAGCACTGCAGAAATGTGGATCCAAAATTCTTTGCTAGCATACATGGAGTAAAGCCAAGATTTCTATTTCTAGAAATTGTCCCTGTTTTTACAAGTCTGAAGACTTCCTAATTCCTAAATAATTATTCTGTTTGGTCCCTAATCGAATTGCTTTTCCTTTATCCTTTCTGTAACCAACCAGAAAAGAACTGCAGGACAGGTGGCATTTTGGTTCCGTTACCAAGAATTAGGCAGTCAACATCAGCCTAATTTAAAATTTACTCCAAAGTCTCTTGTGCAACACACACACACACACACACACACACACACACACACACACACACACAAGTGGAAGGAAATTGAAAGTCTTGTGTTTCAATGTACCTACTTAATGACAAAAAAAGCAGCAATGTGGCTTGCTGCCTTATGAACAGACGCTATAGTGTTGTTTGCATATTAAGAGCAAGCATATAGTCAGAGAAGTGGAAGGTAATTAAAGGCAGCTCAGTAGGGAAGGATAGTTAAACAGAAATTTAAAAAAAAAAATCTCAGTTGAAAAATGAGCTGATTAGTGTATGACAAATCTGACCTTTTCTAGAAAGTATTGAATGTTCAAACTGATTCAGTCTAGCTCTACTAAGTTGCATCATTGCAAAGTGTAAAGGGAAGCGTCCTTCTTGCACCAAAACATTTGGATTCATGGCACCTTCTCACGTTGTGAAATGCTGGAACCAGCACAAAGACCTTCCTGTCTTCTCTGGTTTTGACACCTCAATCTCAAACTCCTCAACAAAAGTACCAGAGCAGAGAAACGTAGCCATGGCTACTCCATCAAAAAACTCCAGGCACTGGGAAGATCTTCAGATTTTTATTTTTCTGGTCAGGAGAAAGTGGTTCTGTTGTTCATCCCTTCTGACACAAAGCCAAAAGAGGCAGAGATTGGCATAACCCTGATGTTGGAAACAAGTCTTGGGGATACGCTGGTATCAGGATTTCTGTTGTGACTTAGAAATAGCAGCTCTCTCACAGAATATGACAGTAAATCTGTGGGCTCACCTGACAGAATCTGACAGAGATTGGCCCAAACCTCATGGGGCCTGGTAACGGCGTATATTTTATGACGGTGCTTCTGTGCCAGTGTACAGCAATGGCAGCCGCTGTGTCTGCCTTTTAAAAGCAGGAATTAGGGTGTTGCAGTTCCATATGAACTAAAACCAAGGTACCAGATCTGTGTTTTTCCAGTGCTGAAGCGTGGGTTGCATTGATTTTTCCCATGTACTGCAAATACTGGCACTGGTTCTGTATTTGGATTGATCTTGTTTGCGACCTGATCATTGAGTGTATGTGACAGGTCTGCTCCCGGGTCGCAGCCAGCTCTGGGTTGCTGCAGTTCAGTGACATGGGACACACCAGTGGGGCTTGGGGGGGGCTGCAGTCAAACCCGATGAACTGCTGTGAGTTGCTGACTCCTCGTTGCTCTGCCTCTGTGCTGTATGATGCCCTGTGCTTGTTCCTGAATGATCTGTTAAAAAAAAACCCGTGGTATGTCACAGATGGTGTAATTAAGTGCCCCAGACTTAAAAAACTTCCCCGGAGCCACAATCCTGGAGACTGGTTTTGGACCCCACGGGTGCCAGAGCACAGCACACCCGATTGTCGCCACGGTAGGTGCTGGGTGATGTTTGTGGTGGAAGAAGCGTTAAGGCCGCGACATCCCTTGGCGGGGTGACACCGGCACTGCCCCACCACCTCTGGGCGCAGCAGGCGCAGGGTGCACACAGGGGGTGAGGGGGTGTGTGTGTCTCTGTGTGCCTGTGTGTGTGCCTCTGTCCGTGTGCGTGTGCCTGTGTGTGTGC
>NW_010293587.1:0-20658 GCF_000700745.2 Antrostomus carolinensis
AGAGGGGGGAAAGCAGCTCAGTGCACAGCAACAATTCCCCCTCTCAGCTGAGCGGCAATGATGTCAGCTTTCTGATTACAAACTGCTTATTTATGCTTCAACAGCTGCCAAGAGCAGCAAATAAGTGGCTAAAAGAGTGTCTAGACCAGGCATTCAGGCCTCTATTGTTTGCTGGTTGTTACCTGGTTGACAGCGATGGGTACAGCTGCCTGGTGTGAAAGAGAGGAAGGGATGGGGAGGCAGTGATTGACAGGAGGGCCCTCGGGGTCAGGCACAGCCAGCCCCCATGGCCCCATGGCTTTATGTTCCCTGCTCTAAAGGGAAAGCGATGGCTCTGCCTAGAGGTTGGAGGTGAAAGGAAAGGTTTGAGGGTAATGAAAAAAATCCTTTCGCCAAATTTGTGATCATGAACAGTTACTCTGGGGAATTTAAGCCCAAGCGTTAGGCAGTTTTCGTTATATGCAGAAATGGTTATCGGTAGCCATCGCAGGAATAATAATGTGTTACATACATGTGGGCAAAAATATGTCTTTGTGCAGTCCTTCACCCAGGAGTATAAAACTGCGGGCAGTTTTATTTTTATTTAGGTTAAAAGCTGATAACACTGCTAAGAACTGGTACTATGCACTATGAAATTCATTCTGCTCCAGGGCTAGCTTGAAAAGCGTTCCTGAGCCTTTCTGAAAAATATTCAGATATTTGTGATGGAAAAATAGATATTTGGATTAGATAATGATCCATCAAAAGCTCCCATCTACTCATGCAGTGAACTTTGCTCTCTTCAGTTATATCCTGAAGGGACAGTGTCTCCTATAACAACTCAGTGAGAACAGCTAGCCAGTGAGTAGACTGACCAAAATCCATAAAAAGCCTTTTTTTTAGCTGATATAGAGATGTGCTCAGTCTGGTTCTGATCTCACACATACTAGTGTGGTCCAGGCATAATCCTACTGAAGTCAAAGAAGTGACATTGATTCAAGTCAACTGCAATCACTGGCAGGCTAACTGAATTTCTCACCTCCCACCCCAACCTACCCCCACGGTGGGATAACATTCAGCAAAGAGGCAGAAGCTCTCAGGAGTTTTAAAGAGGTGAAGCCTATGAATTGTCTTTAATAGAAGAACAAAATCAGATTCAAAAGTCTTGGAACAACATGCAAAAGCTACGAAGATAGGGTGTACCCTGAGAAAAATTAAAGCTTTACACAGTAGGTCTATCCCTACCTTCGCCCAAACACATGCAGATTAAGTTGCTGGGGCAGCCATGAGTAGACTTAATCTTACATTCCTGTTTGGCATTTTCTGACACCAAGCAAAGTCCTATGCCAAGAAACAAAGTTGATTTTCAGAGCTTGTTACATATGACAGAATTATTAAATGTTTTATGACCATATGGTATAATTTTTTTTTCTGTAGTATTTGAAATGGATTATAATTAACAAATGAGTAACCTTTCCCCAGTAAAAGATGAGAAAACACTAAAAAATAGTCTAGGCATCAGTCATAGCTAGAGAGGTAATAAGTACAGCAGAGCACCTGAGTAGCACAAGCTTAATTTGGGTACACAGTTGGCTTTCTACATATCTGATGCAAAAGCTGTAACTAAAATGAAATAATGTTAAATTAGCTGTAAAAAATAAGTTGATTTAATTAAGCACAGAAAGACTTATTAGATATAATAAAATGTTAAAAAGTCAAATGATGTGCAGTTACATTTCAGCTAACACTGCTCAACAAATCCACTAAATTTATTCCTTTCAATAATGATCTGTTTTGAGCATTTAATTAGATAAATAATATTTAATCACTTCAGCAAATTTGAACTAGAAAAATTCCTTGTCATCAGTGGTGACTCATTCTTGCTAATATCTGCCTTTAAAGAAAAGGTAAAACTAGATGATCTTCTGGAGCAGCAAAGAGTATAAGACTAGTAGAAATCTGTCTCTAGGCCTCATTAAAAAAACAAGGTTTGCTAAACAAACTATTATTTACAGTGAGAAGTGTGCATATTTTACTGGGAAAGAGCATTCACATGTTTGCCTCTTTTCAGCATCAGGCACTATAAGTAGATGATAAGAAAAGATATTCAATAGATGTCCTATAATTCATCATAATACTGTTTCATTTAATAACTACTTTGCTGAAGTGATTGGCATGATTACAGGAAAATTACTTCAAATTATTCATCTCTTATTTAGCATCTAAGATGTCCTAAACTTGCATGAGAGTTAGCATAATGGGACCTATTAATTACTAATGCTGCAAGTCCTTCACTACTTAAATATCCTTTCTACCAGGTGTGCTATGTAATGCAAATAAAGAAAATACAAACCAAAATGATCACTTTCCAAGACAGTGTCACCCAAAATTTAATAAATTAAATACCAAGTGCAAAAGTCCGTGGTGTACCCATCAGTTCAAAACATCTAGATGTTCAGAGCTTT
This sequence comes from Antrostomus carolinensis, assembly GCF_000700745.2. NCBI lineage: Eukaryota > Metazoa > Chordata > Aves > Caprimulgiformes > Caprimulgidae > Antrostomus > Antrostomus carolinensis. The sequence goes on from NW_010293587.1 coordinate 2,445, forward strand.
TATTTTTTATCTTTCTCTCTATTTCTCTCCCTCTTATATGTATGTACGTTTGCAGACATATGTACATGTGTAAAAACAAGTATGTGAACAGTATATGGTATATATTGTATTTATTTTCTACTCAGAGGTATTGATGTGCAAGACTGATATAAATGACAGGCTAAGTACACAGTCTCTGCCCTTAAGAGCACCTTTTCATCTCAAAATCCTACCCATCAAATGCTATGTTTTTGTTTTGTTCAACAAAATTTACTCCTGTAAGTAAACTCTTTGAAGCAAAGAAGTATTATTATCTGTTAAGGGAAAGGAAGTTGGAGTAAAGGTGGCCAGAAGCTGTACTTGTCCTCTCTGCAGTCTGGATTTAACAGTCAGTATAAATTAAAGCATTTCTACATTTATACCCTTGTCATTCTAAGAGCCCTGATGAAAACCATCACAACAGAAAACAAGGAAAGACCCTTCCTATCCTTCTTTCTAGCACACCTGTGACATGCCCCTAATTCAAAGGGTGGCTATGCTGCTTTTCAAGACCACCTAAGATGGAGAACGTTCCTTGAGGGCCTGATGCTTCAGTGGCTTACACCTCAGAAAAACACTTAAACTGTGCAAAGGAGACCCATGCAGTCACAAGCCCTCAGTGCTGCACTAATCTCCCATTGCAGCGGCAAGGCCATGAAAAATCCTGACTTATTTTCTTTCCAGAATCCAACATGAAGTCCATGTCAACTATCTTTTCTCTCTCTCTCTTTCCTCTTTGATGGTTTTGTTATCATGAACAGTACCTTAAGTTTTATTAATTATATTTGTGATGTTGAAATAAAGATACAGGAAAAAAACAAAGAAAAATAATAAAACCAAAGGTAAAGAGCACCCCACAGAGATCCCATAAAAATTAATTGTTACTAACATGTGGCAAGTGACCAAGCCTAAAGGTTCTGGGCTTTTTGACAAAATCTAGCTTGAAATTCCTCCTCCAACAGGAAGGTGAGTTGCCCAAGTAAATTTCAGGTAGGAAACAAAACACTGAACTTTTAATATTTTATTTAACAGTAAATGTGGAACACAAGCATCACATCCATGGAAAATCTAAAAGGAAAATGCATTCTTGAACCCCACATGTTAAACCATTGGAGGTTTTTTTTGGTGTATTCTGTACAAGAAATGCATGCAATTTTTTTCTAAACCTGCAAATAGCCTCAATGAACTAGGAAACCCACCATGAAGAAACAGTCCTGGGAGAACATTACCTTAAAAAGACTGTTATTTATTAAGCATAGGGACTGACAGTCAAGCCAATGCTTTTGTTCTGAATGACTGCACCACAACTAGCTTGTGGAATGTAGCAACTATAACATCTGAACACAGGACAGAGAAGCTTAATACCAAATCTCCTTGCTTTTTACAAGTAAAAACTTTTAAAACTCTCTCCTGTTCCCTTTTTTACTTCAAGTTGACAAAACCTTCTAAGGTTCACAATAACTTTCATTTTATTGGATAGTCATTCACTACTGAAATGGTATGAAGTCTTCTGGGACTGGTAAGTTTTCATGGAGTTACTGTAGTTTTTCTGTTGTGACATGAACAAAATATTACCAAACCAGGGATGCTACAGTGTGCAAGGGACTTCATCATATCTCCATTACTTCATGCATCCATAGATATTTACTATATGGACTAAACTGATGGTTTTTAGTGTTTATAATTCTGCAACTATTAGTAAGCACTTTGGTTTTAGAGAACAAAGTGTTCCTCCACTCCACTCCAAACCAATCTGGCTTTGCAGGCTAGTCTGGGTTGCATGAAACAGCCTTCTAGGTTATCTGTTGAAGATACAATTTGTCCTCCACCTATGCTCACTGGAACCACAGATATATCACATTTGTGCACTGTTAAACAAGGTGGAGAGGCGATAGGTTCTACATAATACCCTCAGATTTTGCCTAACATAGTAAAATACAGTAATTCCCAATTAGATGGCTTGACCAGCATCATACTTGCATTGGCTTGCTAGGCACTCAAAATTTTGCCAAGACAATAGCCATTCAGGCTTGGAATTTTTTTTTCTTTTTTTCCCCCTCTTCAGTGTATTTCCACCATTTAGTACACACTGCATGTGACAAAACCACAGAAGTTATTTGCTTCACATAACTCCTTTGTTACCTTACCTTGAAAAGCTGACAAATACCACTGCATGAGGGATGCAGCAGGATGAAAACAGAATTTAAAGAAAAATAAAGTTCTTACCAGTTCACATTGTTTACTAATAATAAGGGATGTGCCTGAGAATACAAATTGATTCAGAAGTTACTCAGATCTCTAATTCTTGGATCTATCTGCTTCTTTCCTTCTGGCAGCCTGAAATTCCCATATTCTGAAGGCTTTCAATTTAATCTAATATTCAATGAGGGCTGCGATCAGCGTCATAGAATCTAGTTGGAGGCCTGTAACTAGCCGTGTTCCCAGGGGTCGGTACTGGGTCCAGTCTTGTTTAACATCTTCACCAATGACCTGGATGTAGGGGTAGAGTCCACCCTCAGCAAGTTTGCTGATGATACAAAGTTGGGAGGGGTGGCTGACACACCAGAAGGCTGTGCTGCCATTCAACGAGACCTGGACATTCTGGAGAGTTGGGAGGAAAGGAACCTGATGAGGTGTAGAGTCCTTCGCCCGGGGAGGAATAACCACATGAACCAATACAGGTTGGGGGTTGACCTGCTGGAAAGCAGTCCTGCAGGGAAGGACCTCTGAGTACTGGTGGATGACCAGTTGACCATGAACCAGCAATGTGCCCTTGTGGGTGCATTAAGAGTGTGGCCAGCAGGTTGAGGGAGGTTCTCATCCCACTCTACTCTGCCCTGGTGAGGCCACATCTGGAGTACTGTATCCAGTTCTGGGCTCCCTAGTTCAAGAAAGACAGGGATCTTCTGGAAAGAATCCAGTGGAAGGCCACAAAGATGATGAGGGACTTGGAGCATCTCCCGTATGAGGAAGGGCTGAGAGAGCTGGGGCTCTTCAGCATGGAGAAGAGAAGACTGAGAGGGGATCTTATCAATGTCTATAAATACCTGAAGTGCGAGGGCCAAATGGATGGGGCCGGGCTCTTTTCAGTAGTACCCTGTGACAGGACAAGGGGCAAAAATGGGAACACCAAAAAATTCCAGACAAACTTAAGGAAAAATTTCTTTACAGTGAGGGTGACAGAGCTCTGGAATAGGCTGCCCAGAGAGGTGGTGGAGACTCCATCTCTGGAGGTGTTCAAAACCTGCCTGGATGCTTTTCTGTGCAACCTCTTGTAGGGAACCTGCTTTAGCAGGGGCATTGGACTGGATGATATCCTGAGATCCCTTCCAATCCCTATGATTCTGTGATTCTGTGATATACAATCCCTGCACTGAAAGTGCTTGACTATTTGACCTGTGTACTGCAACCCAGAATGAAGTGTTCACCTGGAATACTGTAATGGAATGATTGTGGGAAATACCTCCAGTTAAGTATCCTTAAATGGAAAGCAGTTCTGACAAGCCTTCTTTGGTTTAGAGAGGCTTTTCTAATGGTCCTTGTCAGAGGACCAGGACCATGGCAAGAAGAAATAATGGTGGGGAACCATCAAGCCCATTGATTGGGTGAAACAAATTGCTATGCTTAGCGGCAGTCCTTATAGAAATGTAATTAAGGGGTCAAAATCACTGAACATCTGTTCCAGCTTCTGGTGATGTTTGGAGTAACTCCTATCAACAAAATAATGTGTTGGTGGGAGGTGTCACTCTTACATTTGTGGTTCTCACTGCTTACCATCTCAGCTGAACTACAGCCTTTCAAGGAGAAAAAGCATGGATTTCTTTGCTGCTTGAGCTAAACAGCTTGGATTTTTAGTTGAAACATCTGGGAGGTGAGTCCTTTGTAAGGCAGTTTAGGGGAGGATACTCAACACATACAAAGACTAATTGGCAGCATGTAGTGTTGGTAACTCCTACACTGTTGAGGAACTCAGGTTTCCAGCCCGTTCCGCTGCAGCAGGAACTGAAGGACTTTGTGCTGTCCTTGAAATCTCTTTCCACCTTTCTGTGGCAGGTTGTAATTGAGACTTTTGGTCTCTTTACTTACAGTCTACAGGATGCTGGGAGGCATTTTACAATCTGTGATAAATAAGGGGGTTGCTTTGCTAGAAACATTGATTGCATAGTGGCCTGTGCTTGAAGGGATTGGACTCAATGACCCTCTGAACCCCTTGGCCTAGAAAAGGGCGTCAGTAGGAAGCACGATGGAATCCTGACACCAGCAGACACCTCTCTAAGAAAAAGTAGCAGTGTCCTCTGCTGCAGATACTGCAGGTACATCCATCCCTTCTAGCACTCTAAGCTTACACTTTGTACCAAGGGTAAGGAGACCTCCAGTAACAACATGTCTGCTGTGGGACCCAGGCACATGTCCTCATGCAAAGATCTGTATTTGTGCTTCAGCAACCTCCTAGTAGTATAAATCAGCAGAAGGTTTACTGGGTGAGCAGAACTCCTCTTCCCTGCCCTGTGGTTTCCAAGCAAGGCATATGAACTCCCACTTGGGGTGCACCATGGTGTGCCTCCTTCTGTGGGAAACAGGTGGTCAAAAAGCACCTCCTTTAGCCAGAAAAGATGAATGACCCTAAGGCAATTTTAGAGCGTGTTTGGAAACCATAACTTTTTTCACTCCCTTGCCAGGCTAATCTAAGTGGAAGAACAACTACCTCACTGGTGACATACTGACACCGAAATTTTCCTTTGTACCTCTGATTCAAAGCATAAGAAGTCTTGCATGGCTATTTTGCTGAGAAATGCTGCTCACATGTGATTATAGGTGGCACACTGAGTAGGATGTGCTGCTGTCAAGAGTCCTGTGGACCTGAGAGTGGAGCGCTGTAAATAGTGCTTCATCATGCAAACGGGGATGTCTCTTCTGTGCAGGCAGATGGTGGTATGAGTGGGCTCTAGGCATCACTACCGAGATGAAGTGAGACAGCACTTGTGACAACTTAATGCTGACTGAGTAACATCAACACAAGTCTTCTTTTCTGTTGTAGCTGTCTTAGGATGTCAGAAGATATGGATCTGAGATTGAAAAGACACTTTTGACAGCATAATGGCTGAAACAGTTTTGAAACATTTAAAGCAACAATAAAACGCAAAAGGGGAAAAAAGGATGAAGATAATGGGGTGCGACTTCTCAAAGGACATGAGGTTTCATTTCTCTTGAATAATTTTGTGTCTTCAAAACTACTTTCTGAAACTGCAAGTCACAATTTGCCTGAAGTCTGTCACGCACCTAGGCATCTTCTGAAGGCAGCATTCCAGCTTCATACCTCTTTCACTGTAACTCTTACCCATTTAGCTATGTTGGCTTCAGGTACAACGGTATAAGCATGTTCAGTCGCACTGTTCATCTTCCTAAAATCATGACCAATTTAAAAACACCTAGTAAAATGAAACAATAGACTTAGAACTGCACACATTCATGCAAAGAAAACAGAAGAGGTGGGCAGGTCTTCAAACACAGCAGCTAGCAGTCTGTCTCCTTGAAAGCCTGAGAGGTTTCAGCGTGATTTTGGCCTACAGAAAACAGAGAAACAAAACCAAACTCTGAAACAAAACCCTCTGGTTTTCACACCTGAGCTCGCTATAGAGAATCCTTCAATAGTCTGTAGGAATAATCCTCAGAAAAGAGTAGATAAATATAAAAATGTGATTAATGTTCTAACAAATGATGATTGTATCAAAATTATAATCAGAGTGATTTGCATTTTTGCAGACTTCATGTTTAACCTGTGACTTTGTAACTGAACACTTGCAATTTGTTTGGGATTCTCTGCTTTTAATTTTTTGTTTTTATTTTCTAAAATCAATACCTTCATCTCCCCTCTACCTCCCTTCGAGAAAGTATTTCTTTTTATGGCAAGTCTTTAAAAATACAGAAAAAAAAATTGGAAAATAATAAGGAAAAGACTTTAAAATTTACATGTAAAATTCATTCCAGATTTGTTGTATTCTTTACTTTGATGTGGAGTTCAGAGACTATATTAGTACTGTACTCCCCCACTGCAGTGTGACTGGTCTTTCAGAACACTCTTCCACACAAAGTAAAGGTTGCATTAAAAAAAAAGAAGGGATTCAAATTTGTGCTATTCTGTGTGCAGTAGAGTAATTAAAACAAATTTAAAAATCATTAAAAGAAATGGATAATGCTAGCTATTGTTTTCCGCCTTAAAATATTTAAGCTTTCTTTTCTATTTAGCACATTAATACATTTTTCCCCTCTTAGAAATAAAAGCTATAGGCCCAGTTCTGTCATGGCGGTGAGTAGGCAGTTGGATACGGTAATGCATGCCTGAAGCCTTCACCAAGGATGATAAGCCTGCATGAATTTTACGAGTCTCAGTATCAAGGTTGCCCTCGCCCAAGGGATTTAAGAATAAGGGGGGAAAAAAGAGAAGGCAGATGTATGAATAACTGGCATTGTAAATCTTCACCGTGGCAACCTACAGCTAGAAAAAGTCTGTGATGGGTTCATGACTTGAGAAGAAAGCGACACAGCAGAATGTGAATGGATTTTCTTCAGCTACTTAATACACTGCTTAGAGCAGCTTAAGGGTGTGCGTGTGAGAGAGAGTATGTGTGTGTGAGAGAGAGAGAGAGAGAGAGAGAGAGAGAGAGAGAGAGAGAGAGAGAGAGAGAGAGAGAGAGAGAGAGAGAGAGAGAGAGATGAAGGTGTTATACACCTTTTTAGGGTTTGGTTTTTTTTTTTTTTTTTTTTTTTTTTGCCTTTTTGGGAGAGGCTGTAGGGGAGGAGGAATACCATTTAGTCTCAGAATATAAATGACTAGATTTTGCTTGGGAAAAAAAAAAAAAGATGGTGGGGGAGGTGCATAGAATTATGCAGGCAAGTAACAATGAGCAAATTGGACCCTTAACAATACAGCACAAGGTCATAGCGAAAGTCACCAGAGTGGGGTGGTGGGGGTGGCTGGTGGTAGAAAACAGATCATGATAAATAGCTTCCCATTTTGCAAAATCTGGTAGTTAATGAAAATAAGATGCATTTGAGTTGTCTGTGAACACCTGATTTTTTTCCCCTTTTTTTCTCTCTCTCGCTCTCTCAGGTCTTGCTGATGTATGAAAGCAAAGCACTGACTCTAATTGTGCAATTATAAAACGGAAATGATGCAGGTTTGGCAACACAGAGAAAGAAGGCAGCTCAATAACATTGTTTAATAACAAGCAAATAAAGCTCAAAGGGGAAAGAGGTGACTATTTCTGCTTTAGACTCATTAAGGCGCCTGAAACATATTGTAAAAGACTGATATTTAATTATGGGCTGGACTGATAACATGGAGCAGGGCCTCACTGGGAGAAAGAGACCCTATGCTCCTAGGAGCGAACAGCTCCAAACATCAATTACCATGATTATCTACCCAGTGCTTAGAAAACGCACCCGTCTCCGTGTTTCGGCAGCGACCCGTAAACAGGCATTGCATAGGCAAATTTATGGGCCAGGTGGGAAAGCGAGCTTCCTATTGGTGACTTCTGTGCAAAAGGAGGAAAGAAGCAAAAGAAAGAAAAATCTGTCTTCTGCACTACTGAAAGAGCAATTTATTACCGAGCATTTGCAGGAGACAGCATTTGTTGCCCTGCTGCCTTTTTTGCCTCTGTTGGCTGTCTGAATGAGAAATGGGAGTATATTAACCAACTCATGGGTTACAGAAGACGGCTTGGCATGGGCCCATCAAACTTCGCCGTGCTAAGGCAAGTCAAAGGTCAAGAGAGTGTTAGCAGCCGAGATTTAGAACCAAGTGCATCTCTTTAACCTTAACTGCTGGGAATGGATGGAGTCACTTCATTTCTTTAGTCAGGAACTCAGTCGCAGTGAAAGATGTCACTAGGAGGAGGGTACCATCTAGCCTGGAGCAGATGGGAAAGTGTATAGTGCAGTGAGATGCAATATTCTTTAGGGGTCACATAGATAAACTTAAGAAATGCCTTTGCTGTGCGGCAGCTCCAAGTTTACCATTGGGCCTAGAGGCTGGATGTTTGCCCTAGAAGTTTGCACATCTTTGTTAATACACTATAGACCAAAGAAATAGAGACTAATGGTGAAAAGTAGGTGCCAAATCCATCTGAAGCCATTTAATCTTTCAATTTATTTGCACCAACATTACTTTCACTAAGGAAAATCCTCAGTAAATGGAGCACGCTAATAACGTGTGCACTGAACTTTATTTTTAATGGCAGAGAGCTTTCTCTGCCTGGAAAAATGGTGTGCAAGGCACAGGTTGCTGTGACCTGGTTCACAGAGTTCCTACCTGCCTGGATCTGCCACAGGGTGACTGCATGGCCTTGAACAAATCACATGGACTCCGAGTATGTCTTCCTCCTTTACTAGTCCTTCTGTACCCTTGAGATCCCTGAAACAGCAAGGTCTATTTCTATGTGAAATATTTCTATGTGATATTTGCCACATGCCCTGTTTTTCCTGTAGTCTCTGTGGGCTGCAGGAATCATCAGGATCAGACACAGCAGGGAATGCTTTGGCTCCACACCCAGTATGGATGCCTGTTCTGGGTGTGAGTTACATTAAGCCATCATGGCACACTGTGCCCTGATGAATGAAGGGATCTGTGCAGAGGCACATTTCTTAAATTATTGGGAATAAGTATGTTATTTGCTCTTTAAAAGTAGCGTAGTATGCGTGTACACCTGCATACCTAAGCATAAGAGAACACTTTTGGTCAGAGGTTATGATTAAGATTCTGAAATTTCCTGAGACACCCTGAAATGCAGAGATTAAAGGGGAAATTTAGCTTTAAATAAGGTCAAGATTTCACACAAAGTGTAATGATGGAGAGGTACGTTTTGCTGAATGGGATAACAACCTTGAGAGAAGACCAGTTCTGCCTATTCTCCTAAATTCAAGCTGAGTATCTTAGAGAGCTTTAGGTGTTCAACCTCCATGGCCCTCTATTGTGGCTATGGCCAGACTCAAAATGGACAGGTTAATAGTGAGGAAAAGGGGCTGAAGATACTTTAAAGTACAAAATTCCTGGGATCGGGAGGGGAACACAATATTTAGGCTAAGGATGCTTTGCTTTCTCTTCTTTCCTCCACTTTCTGGGTGTGTACAGCCCTTAGCACAACGGGGCTTGATCTGTAGCAGAGAATGAAGAATTAAAGAATTAGTGAAGCATTGGTAAGCTTAAGAAGACTAGGATCTCCAGCAGCTGTTAGTCAGCATCTGTAGGGAGTGTCAAAGTACAAGTGGTCCCTCTTTTAGCAGCTGTACAGTTAAGAGTTAATTGTCCTGGCCTGAAACTATATATATATACACCGGACAGATCAGGACAAAAAAGTTGTGAGGTACACAAATGAAAGGACACAGCAAGGTACACAGTAACATTAAGACTGATATATTCACAAATCAGAAATTATCTAGCATTAGTCTCAATAGCATACACCGTGTCAAGGAAAACTGCAGGAACAATTAAGACCACTTTATCAGTGATTATTGATAGACAACATACCCTTGGCTCCCAAAATGAGTGGAAAGATTACAAGGATCTTATCTCACCCTTATACCAGCAGCAGCCCATTGACCCCATATTTCAAATCAAAAGTAAACAGATTGGGGAGTGAGTAAACAGGAGGGAAAGGAGTTGGAGAAGCTGATTGGTAAATAATCAGAAAGAGATTCCACATGAATTGTAAGTACATCTTCTTTATCCCTCCCCCACACACATGTAGTGGTACATACACAATTTCAAAGAGCTTGCAAATGGTTTGGTCAGACACTGGACCGCTAAAGATAAAGAGAACAATTAAGAGTATTGCATAAAAATGAAGCAATTTCTTTGCATCTGCATTCACTATGGAGATGCCTTTCTCTAAGCCAATTATTTTCAGATAATAAACACAAGGCGATATCAGAGATCAAGTTGTCAAAAAAAAAGAATCTTAAAGGAACTGACAAAGAACAAAAAAAATCTCTAGGATCATCCATTGTAAAAGTTCAAAATAAACATTAAAATGGTCAATTAGGAGAAACACACTCTTCCATAAAAATGACCATATCTTACAAAGTCTTCAAAAAGGCATATAGGCAATCTGAAGAATCATGGATCAATTGACTTTACTCCAGTGTAAGATAAATAATCTGAAAGGACAACTAAAAATAAAATATTTTAACAGACCATGGCATAAGAAAACCAAATCGCCCAGTCTCTTAAAAGGTAAATTGTTGCTCTGTAATCTTTTGAAATTCTTTGGCAACCAAAGACAAGACCAGAACTTTTTCAACAAGCTACCAGGATCTGCAGAAAGACATGCCCTAACCAGAGGGCTTAAGAAAGTTTAAGTTTCCCACCTCTCCCACCTTTTCACTCAAACTAACCAGCAATGTGTGCATCACTCCTAGAGCATGGGACAAGAGGATGTTTGAGTAGTGCTTACCCAGCTGAAGCTGCCTGTGCTTTTGCATGAAAGAGACTTCAAAGGAAACACGGGAGTTCCACTCTGAACTGCCTTTTGAGTCCACTGAAGAGATTCCCAATAACATAATAATTTAATATTTTAAATATCAAGCTTTTAAGTTTTTCACTCCAAACACAACCACCCAAAGCAGGAATTCCTGGCCAGATTTTTCTCCTGCTTTAAAACCTTACATTGTTTGTTTTGAATGTCTCCACTGTAAATTTTTATTTACCAGTCAAATAATACTGGCATAGCAGAGGAGATGTGAAGGATGGCCTCAGGGCATTGCGACAGTGCAAACGGCAAAGGGGCTAATGCTCTGCAGCCCACCAGTGGTCTCCCAAAATCTCTATGCACCCAGGCTGTGCTCATATTTATGCCTAACCTACTTTCCAGTCACTTTTGGTGCAGGCACAGAGCTTTTGTAGATGCACCACTGGGGGCAGGGAAAATGTAGAAGAAAAAATGTGCTCCAATTCTGTAGTTATTCACCTGATTCTTTTGCAAATTTGGCCCTGTACTGCCTGTAATTCAAGAGTTGATAGACACTTGGGAGACTCCTAGCTGCTAACATTCCTGTCAGTCGTGTCCCAAAGAACAAAGGCAAGCTGAAGTATTTTTTAATTCTACCCTCTCAGCTCATCAACGCTGAGTTTACATAAAAATGTAAGAACATTACACTACACACACTGCTAATAATCAGAAACTAAAGCTTTGAAGTTTCCCTATTTCGCAGCTACTGCCATGACAGATGTTTGCCAGAGAAAACTCAGGGGGCATTTGTTTGCAAGCATTTTGGCTAAGCATAGTGCCCATTGTGCCACTTAATATTTCAGCTATCTCTAGTGTAATCAGGGAACAGCAGTTACTTATTTATCTCACGTCTTGCTCTTTGCTAGCTACCTACTATCGCCAGCATGACCTCTGAAGCACACACATTAATTTTACCTCAGTATTTCTATAGCATCAATTAATAAAAACTGACTATGTTTTCAACAAACGCACATGTACTGATAAATGAGGGTCCTGACTTAATTGCTCTGTAAATTAAGAGCTCACAGGAGTGACAATAGAGAATAGTTTTAATATTTAAAAACTCATTAAATTTGTGTACATTTTGAATAATTAAAGTCACACGGCCACTTTAAAGAGCTAATTTAAATTTAATTCTTAAATGTATATCACAGAAGAGCTTGATCTGTTGAAAATTATTGGTTAATTTTCGGAACAACTTAATTCTGTTCTATTATTTCCTTGAAATTCTACATTTATTCATATACTTATCTGTCCCTTCTGCCTGCCAGAAATTCCTTGCAACAGCATTTCTGGGATGGTGAGACCAACCTGTACTTTTGTTGGCTTTCTATCCATACAAAACAGTGTAAACTTATCGCTAATAACGTGTTTTTCTTTTTTCATAGCTCCAATATTTTAATCCCTTAGATCTCTATCAGATCCATTGATTAGATGCAAATAGTGAGTGTTGTGGAGAAAACTTTTTTTGTTTATGACTTGCAGCTCTGTGAAGATGCAGTCCAAATGTATGTGTTATTTTGACAGAATTTGTGAGGGTTCATGGGAGCCCCAGGTCCATAAACTCAAGGGACAAAGTCAAATGTTCAGACTGTGGGTAAGTACCATTTCCTTTTCCACTCAGAACTTTGATTTTTAAAAGTTGGAAGTATTTTAAAAGACAGTATCTGATTTCCTGGCTGTCAGCAGAAGTGCTACTGACAAAAAACTGGTTCAATCTCCTCACTTGATTAGTTTTGTGGAGTTCAAGGGGACAACTCAAAAAAGAAAGCTAGTTCCCTTGCTGAAGATCATGCTCTGAATAGGACAGAAACAATTCTTAGTTACAGCAATTCACCTTTGTGCAGTTAACTTTTCTTTCTCCTGTAGCTCATATGTCAATCTTCATATTGTTACTACTATTTAATCAGTGATTAAGCTGCCATAATGTAAATACAGACAGATTGTGCTGCAACATTTCTGTGTTGTTTCAATATTATGAAGTGTAATATTCAGGTAGGTGCTTAGATATCAAAGTGATAGACACTTAATACCTGAAATAAATAGATTGATTCTTGCTGAATCTTTGCAAAGTGACTTAAGTGTCTAGCTGTAGTCGAGGAGATGAAGTGTTATTCACTGGCTTTTTAATAAAGAGGGGAAAATAGTGCAAATGTTATGTGATTATCCATATGCATTTTAAAAATTAATTCCTTTGTAGTTTTATCTTCCTTGTGCACAGATTGTCTAAGAAGATCCTGGGAGAACAAGTTCTGGATGAGAAGAGGAACAGGCATGGTGTCCAGAACAGCACACTTAAACCTGTATCACTGAATTTTCACAGAGCGTTTGCTCCATATTCTTAGTCCTAAGTAGTCCCGTAGGGAAACTGAATTTGTGATGATACTCAGGTGGATAGAAACTTATCACATCACTTGCATCTATTCAAAACAGCTCAGATTTTGGCTGGGGAAGACTTATACTGCTCACAGATTTGTCAATGATCACTTGCAGTGATCTTGTCTTTAATGCAAAATAGAGGTGATATAACCTCTGCTTTTCTAAATTCCTTGCTTATTTATTCAGATTTCACACCTTAGCCTTTCTAACAACAGGGCTGCATGAAAAAGTTACAGTCTGGTGATTCTACACTGTAGCCCAAAGTCTTTTTCAGCATCATTGCTTCTCAGAGCAGAATTCCCCATCCTAAAAGCATGCTCAGCCTCCTTTAATTCACAGAGGTACACAGCAGTGAAATGTATTTTGTTTGAACTGGGGTCCAGTTTTCCAAGGGGTTCTAATCTCTCTAAGGAATAATGCTGTACTCTTATCATCATTTACCTCTCCTCCAATCTTTGTGTTGTCTTCAAACTTTGTCAATCACCATTTCATGTTTTCTTCCTGGTAGTTGATAAGATGTTAACTAGTAAAGGGTCACAGTTTATCTTTGTGAACCCTTGATAGAAACACACCATTTACAACAATATTTGTGAGATCAGTTAACTATTTTGAATCTCTTCAAGGTGTGTCACACACACTTCATATTGCTCTACTTCAGTAAATCTATTCTGTGCAGGACGGGGCGATAAGCCTGACCTATGTAAGTCTACCATGTTGATATGATGACCTATAACAACCAAACTTGTCCTCCTCCTGTACCACAAAGTTCAGAGGTTGTGAGGGTTGTGATTAGCAGATCTGCAACTTCACAGAGCTGTATGTGGGCTCCTTCTCTATGGCACAAAAGAAACAAAGGCTACAAAGGCTACTTGGAGACCTCCATTGGTGCTGTCTGTATTAGATTTTGGGAGTTTTTTCCTGAACGTGATAAGTCCTGGCTTTCTAACAAACAGACTTCTGAGTTTTCTACTAGGGTTGGAACTATATTTGATCTAGACAATCTTTTTCTGATAGGCTCTACAATATTAAACAACCTTTCAAAGACATCACATTTTCTTAATTGACTTTTCTCGCTCTCAGGTTTTACAAATGGATAAAAAAACCCCAAACCCTAAATCAAGTGTCAATAACTCTAGCATTTGTAGTGGTATTCCAGTTTAATCAGGGAAATGTGGAAATTTGTGAACAGAAACTAAAAACTGAGAAATACAATACCATGAATTCGAAATGTACATACTAAATGTACTTATGTACATTTGTTACTTGTTAACTTTTCTCCCTCTTTCAAAACCAGATAATATTCCTCAGCTTAACTTGGGAATGGTCCACACTTTATATTCTTAAGGACAAGGTTTTAAGGTTTTAAATCACTTAAGTGTTTTAAATCACATAAGGTTTTAAATCACATAAGTGTGATTTATTATTCCATGTAAAGTACTGTATTTTCCCAGTCAAGTCCTTACAATATTTATATAATTTCATAGTCCTTGACCTAATGACAAGGAGGTAAATCAGAAAAGTGACATTCTTTGCAGTACTGCACCATACTTGTGTTTAAACCCTGTATACAGTGGTGATACCAATGTGATAAATTGTGAAGCCACATGGTAGCTGGCAGCTTTCAGCAGCACATGCTGGAGGAGAGAGAAGAGCACATTAGAGAGCTGAAGCTGCAGGAGAAGTTAAACAAGAAGACTACAATTACCTAAGGAGGGATTCAACCAGGAGAAAGGAATTAACATCCATAGTCTTGTGAAAATTGCCTATGATCTGTAATGACACAAATTGTTGTATTAGCTTGAGCTTCATTGGTGAGACAGCATTAACTAGTGGAGGGTACCTCTTAAAATAGGCCTGAGATTTACTTCTAGTATCAGTTTTGGCCTTTTTCTGCAGCTTCTAGAGAGACTGCAAAACCTATACAGAGATGCAATGCCTGTGCAGAAATCCCTTCATATATTTTCACTCTCAGATCTGAGGTTTTATATGGGAAAGGGGAATCTTTACATTGTCTGGTAACACTTTGCACAGTGCCTGGACTTTCTGAATCATGTCTTAAGCACTTAAATCTTTGTTGTGGTGTCTTAGGTAATTAGTTGTTTCAAAATCAAACACAAGGTGATAAAGCTGTATAGTGTTACCTGATGTGTAGTGTTTAATACAATTAGTACCAAAATAATGTCTTCATAATAGCAGCTTGAAAACATGTTTAAAGTATGAAATGAACAAAGAAAAAAATAAATGGGATTGGTGAGTATGATAGAAAACTTTATTTTCTGTGGTATTTTGAGAGATTCCTTGCAAAAAGTGCAATTTTCTATTAAATATTAGTATTCTGATTCTACAATGATGGGCACCAGTGTAAGAACTTTGACAGATGGATGGGTAGATCTATCATTGTGTTATACTCAGTAGGATGCCTCCATAAGGGGCATTAAAACAAAAGAGAATAAAGACATTTGGTAATGTATATTATATACATTAGAAAACAGAACCTTTGAATCATTCATCCAGGTTTCATTTAGAACACGTTTTGTTTCATACTTTCTTTGCCATGTTTTACTTTTTATTTTAACAATGCTGTTGTCCTACATTGCCCTGCTTCAGCTTTTGACCTGTCCTCGTACATACAAACCAATCTCTTAGAAGCTATTCGAAACCTTCACAGTTTATAATAGCTCATTTACATGTTCACAGATGATATAACATTGTCAGGGGAAAAAAAAAAAAAACAACAAACCCTCAAATTCACTGATGAAACTAAATTAACATGCACCTTAAAAACAATGCACACACTATTTTAAGATTCGAATGTGCATGTGTGTATATGTGTATAAATATATTATGAACATACAAGTATTTATAAGTGTTATATACATATAAGTGTGTATATATATACATACACATACACACACATCTATCTGTATTTGACATTTGTTGTTCCACCTTCATCCTGGCCATTACCATCCCAGTAATGGATCCTGTCGTGCATTAAAATTCCCATTGTGGTCCATTACCACTTCCTTCATTGACAGCTCTATTGCTTCACAAGCTATTGTGCTCTGTATGACATTGATTGGAGACACTGGATACACATTAGCAACATCACAACATGCATAATAAACAAGGTGCTGCTCTGCAGTGTATATGAGGAATGGGAACAATACTGAGTGTCCCAGTGCAAACTTCCACACTGGGGCACCGTGGGCATCCCTCCTCCTAGGAGTTTGTCCTCCAGGGTCATGGCCAGCTCACAGCTGGCATGGTCAGGGCTGGGATGGTTCCTGGCTGTGAGGTTCTGCCCTGACATCTGACCTGGTAAGCCCCCAGCCCTGGCTACCTGCTGTCTTTCTAGCACCTTGACGGTGCATCAGCCAAAGCGGTAGCAAATTGAAAGATTTTGAATATTTTTCTTCTCCTCTTTTCAGTCAACATGCTTTAGTAGAAAAAGAGACAACATGAGGTGGTCTCAAACAAGTAGCTCTCTGTGGCAGTCTCCCTTTCCCATATTTCCTCCACATCAACAACAACTCTGGTGCTGTGTGCAGTTCTGAGCCCCACAATTTAAGAAGGATGTGAAGGTCCTTAAATGTGTCCAGAGGAGGGCAACAAAGCTGGTGAAAGGGTGGGAAGGAACATCCTATGAGGAGTGGCTAAGGACTTTGGGTTTGTCTACTTTGGAGAAAAGGAGGCTGAGAGGTGACCTCATGGTTCTGTACAATTTCCTGAGGAGAGGACATGGAGAGGGAGGTGCTGAGCTCTTCTCCCTGGTATCCAGTGATAGACGTGCAGGAATGGTTCAAAGCTGCACCAGGGGAGGTTTAGATTGGACATTAGGAAGTGTTTCTTTACCAAGAGGGTGGTCAAACCCTGGAACAGGCTTCTTAGAGAGGTGGTTAATGCCCCAAGCCTGTCAGTGTTTAAGAGGCATTTGGACAATGCCCTTAGCAGTTTGTTTTAACTTTTGGTCAGCCCTGAATTGGTCCAGCAGTTGGATAAGATGATCACTGTAGATCCCTTCCAACCAAAATGTCTATTCTATTCTATTCTATTCTATTCTATTCTATTCTATTCTATTCTATTCTATTCTATTCTATTCTATTCTATTCTATTCTATTCTATTCTATTCTATTCTATTCTATTCTATTCTATTCTATTCTATTCTATTCTATTCTATTCTATTCTATTCTATTCTATTCTATTCTATTCTATTCTATTCTATTCTATTCTATTCTATTCTATTCTATTCTATTCTATTCTATTCTATTCTATTCTATTCTATTCTATTCTATTCTATTCTATTCTATTCTATTCTATTCTATTCTATTCTATTCTATTCTATTCTATTCTATTCTATTCTATTCTATTCTATTCTATTCTATTCTATTCTATTCTATTCTATTCTATTCTATTCTATTCTATTCTATTCTATTCTATTCTATTCTATTCTATTCTATTCTATTCTATTCTATTCTATTCTATTCTATTCTATTCTATTCTATTCTATTCTATTCTATTCTATTCTATTCTATTCTATTCTATTCTATTCTATTCTATTCTATTCTATTCTATTCTATTCTATTCTATTCTATTCTATTCTATTCTATTCTATTCTATTCTATTCTATTCTATTCTATTCTATTCTATTCTATTCTATTCTATTCTATTCTATTCTATTCTATTCTATTCTATTCTATTCTATTCTATTCTATTCTATTCTATTCTATTCTATTCTATTCTATTCTATTCTATTCTATTCTATTCTATTCTATTCTATTCTATTCTATTCTATTCTATTCTATTCTATTCTATTCTATTCTATTCTATTCTATTCTATTCTATTCTATTCTATTCTATTCTATTCTATTCTATTCTATTCTATTCTATTTCCATTCCATTCCATTCCATTCCATTCCATTCCATTCCATTCCATCTCCTTTGGTGATGGTTCTCTCTGCAGACTGATCAAATCCCATTAAAATTAATGGGAAACGTTCTGTTGATATTAGTGAACTTTGACTCAGACCTTAAAACTCAGGAAGCAGGAGTATGGCAGCTGCATTGCTAGAAATAGATGGAAATCTTTGGGGTGCTGTGGTCCACTAATCTTGGCCTGGGAGTGTGCAAGTAGGAGCAGCATGAAGAGTATTGATCCCCTTTTAGTTACAGTAAACAGAGACGCAACAGGACTCCCCAACAAAGAGAAAATTATGTCAGCAGTCTAACTCTGCAATGTGTGTTTTTGAGAGGCCACTAACACAAGCAAAAATATGAATTCTTAAAGTGTTGTCCTAACACTGCAACATCAGCAG